>NC_084998.1:15081897-15144397 GCF_963854185.1 Sardina pilchardus
GGTGGGGGTGGGGTGGGGGGGGGGGGTTGAAAGGGATAAAAAGAACAAAATGAAGCATGAAGAAGAAGAGTGTTGTTTCTGTTTACACTTAAGAATAAGAGTTGAGAGCGTTGAGTGTTTCTTATTTTTTATGTTTTTATTTACACCACACCACAGCACATGAGAAATGAGTTTTTATGGTTAGTGTTGTTTAATGTCGCGTGACTCTTTCATTGTTTCGTTTTCCCCTCCAGCTCCGAGGAGGAGGAGGAGGAGGAGTGGTGTCCGCCGCTCCCCGAGAGGACGTACCTCATGGACGGGACGGAGGTGGACGGCCCCGGTCCCTGCCCGCCCCCGCGGGCCGACGCCTCGTCCCCCACCACCTCCTACAGCCACCAGTCCACGGCCACGCTCACGCCCTCCCCCCGGGACGAGGGCCGGCTGGGCCACGACATCCCCCGGCTGCACCACCTGGACGCGCCCCCCCAGACACGGTACGAGACGGGCCCAGTGTCCAGGGATGTCCGATAGACTAGTCACTAGTCTTTGGTGTGAATTGGACTTAATAGGCCGTCATGCTAGCCTGGTAGTAAACCAAACCCTGGAATCTTTCAGATGAAGGGTCTGGCCACGAATAATAAAAATAGCCTAACTCGAGGGGTGGCACCAAGCATGCATTTGAAAATCTCGCTGCGCGCAATTGGATAACACTACAACCAATGTTTGCTCTGACTGACTGCCTGTCATGCCCCTCTGTACCCGGATATGGAGTGTACATTTTACTTCCTGCATCGGTTCTACAAACGATCAGGTCTTGCCTCTACTACTCGCATCCCAACATCATCTGTCCAAGGATTTCTAAAGTAGGGTTCAGACCAAAGATTTGCGACGAGACACGACGATACACGACGTTCTAAAACCTTGCAACTGCAACTAAACATGTTGTTCTGCGACGGCTTGCAACTACAGTACGTGCAACATCTAATTCACACCGCTGCAACTCGGTCTCGTCGCGTTGGGAATCTTTTGTGTGAATTGGGCTTAATAGACCGTCATGCCCCGCTGTACCCGGATATGGAGTGGACATTTACTGACTGCATGGGGTTCTAGAAACGAAACGATCAGGTCTTGCCTCTACCACTCGCCTCCCAACACCGTGTGTGTGAAAATCAATAAGAAGTCGATCATAAAAAAGCAATCACCATGGCAAGGCAGAGCATCCTTGGTGGATACGCTAGGATCCGACAGTCAAATGAATTCTACCAGAACCAAGTGAGCTTCCCAAAGGAAGTTTGAGAAGAGAGGGCAGAGTTATAGAAGCATTGCTTTGCATCATTGCTCTGCACAAGTTTTGAGTTTTGTTTGACTTGGTTTTGATTTGTTATTTAGTTTTAGATTCTTTGAACCACGTTTTGTGTACAAGCTGGGGGTGATATTGCAACTTGTATTGAATTTTATTTTAATTGCAGATGTTTGAGGCATATTTACAAAACCGCTTGAGGTCATATTGCATTTTTTGTTTTGATAGATAGTCGGCATATTGATGAAGACGCATAGAGAAACAGCATTTCGTATGAAAGCTCTGGTTTGCACTAATTAGAGTTGGCTTTGTTTGAAGGTGACGCTGGCTGTCATCTGCTACTGAGCCCTGCCCCAGAGGATGTCATCTTTCGTAACCTGACATGGCTTTGCTTGGGGCCAGACTTAGACTTTATGTCCAAGGGCTCAGACAGAAGAAGGCTCTGGCATTGTTGTGTCTCAGGCGACGTCTGAATGCTTAATTTGTTTTCTTTCTCCTGGGAAGACTTAAACTTTTCACCTTTGTCTACGACAAAGTGCAGCAAAGTAAATCGAAACCAGCAGCGCTATCAATTAATTAGAGAAACTGCGCGTGTATGAGCGCATTGCCATCACAACAAAGGGAATATATTGATGTTGTGATACACTGATGAAATTTTCATTAGGATAAAAACTTGATGAAAATGTAATATAGAGCATGGCTATATTAATGGTGTGATTGTGCCCTTGTGTGTGCAGGCGGATGCCTTGTGGACCCGTGCCCATCCCGCGCGCTCCTAGCCCGCCCCTGACCCAGTCCAACCCCAACTTGTCAGCCAATCAGGAGGGGGGACCAGAGGGGAGCACGCCACAGCGCTCAGCGCACCGCCGTGACCTCAGCCAGGGGGCGACGCTCAGCGCCGAGAACATCAGTGCAACCACGCCAGGTCTGACCCCCCCCCCCCTACACACACACACACACACACACACATCACTTCATCTCAGCTCTCCTACGCATTGACTATCATTTGAAAATTTCTCTATCCTACACACATGATACAATTCTCTACTACAACTCATCAGGCTCCAAACTCCCCATACAGTTATATACCTCATTATTAACAATCTATAATACCCAATAGAATCCCCACTTCTAATTCATAAACAATATGTTCCAGCCTCTTGAATACAGTACAATTCCCCATACACTTTTTTTCAGTAATTCATGAATTTCAGGATTTTTCATTCGTTCACTCATGATATAAATTGTGGCGGTCTGTAATAGTTTCAGTACTGTCTCTACTTGGAGCTTTAACACTTTAACACTTGCCCATGGCTCCAGAGTGAGAGTGTACATAGGTAAGCAGAGGGATCTGGAGACCATGGGGGCATAAGCTGGGATGTCATCTTCGATTCTCAGAGCTGTCATGACACTCCTAAAGCTCACATGTCACATCTCCGGACATCATGATATCCTATGACAGTATATGGTACCTGCCATGTCGTGTTTTGTCTGAGGGAGGGCCCAATAAGATGTACACTGTCAGAATCCTAAATAACAACAACAACAATAACAACCGCAACAACATTCCATTTATATAGAGCTTTTCCAAAGTGCTCACAGTGCTTCACAGTGAAGGGGCAGCTGTGTGTCTGAGAGTCATGTCCACCAACAGCCTCTTTTCTCTCCCTTGTAATGTCCACAGGCAGGACACGAGCCTCTCCTCTGGACAGCTCCCAGTCGCCCGCCGGACCCAAGTCACGCGTCAAGAAGAAAACCTCCAAGACTGGCCAGTACAGGAGAGATATGATGCAAGGAGGTGAGGCTCGGAGAAACACTCCCTGACCCGTCCCACGTCTTCGTGTGTCCGTGTTGCAATGACATTGCAACTTGGATGTGGGACAGTGTTTTTTTTTTTTATTGGTTTGTTTGGTTGTTTGCTGTCTGTTCACTGTGGATGCGAGTGTGTTGTTTGTGTTGAATTGACCTTAACCTTGTGTCTTCTTCATTAAAGACTAAGGCTGACCCCATCAGTTGTTTAGATGTTGATGTTTGTGTGTGTGTGTGTGTGTTTGTGTGTGTGTGTGTGTGTGTGTGTGTGTGTGTGTGGTGTGTGTCTGTGTGTGTATATGTGTGTGTGTGTGTGTGTGTGTGTGTGTGTGTGTGCGTGCGTTTTTGCGTGTGTGTGTCTGTGTGTCTGTGTGTGTCTGTGTGTGTGTAAATGCTAATTTGTTTGATGTACTGTATGTTTGTCCTGTTTGTTTGTTTGTTTACCTTCTCCTCTGTGTGTGTGTGTGTTGAGTTAACACGTCCTCCCCTCTCCTGCAGACCTGCCTCCTCCCCCAGAGCCTCCTCCGGCAGACGAACTCCTGGTCACCCCGTCGGGGACGCTGGAGTACGGACACACGTCTCTGGACAGAGACGGCAGCTCCGTCTGCAGCTCCATGGAGAGGAGAGACCACAGCGCCCCCAACAGGAAAAGCTCAGGACAGCGACGCAAAGAAGGTGAAGGCCTTTATAGTGTCTTGGAGATATCTGTCCACACACGGTCATGAATGCGGACTCTCACTGTTAAATCTATGCAGACAATACAAACTCGACTTTTAAACTTTCCTTTATGTCATTATCACTTGGATGGCCTTGATAAAGAAGTCTTAAGTGCCTTCAAATGTTTACCATGTTCATGAGAAGAGTTTGTACGAATGTTGTATTTACTACTTCAGAGGTGGAGCTCCAAGTTTGAGGTGTACAGTATGCACGACTTCCCATGTAGTAATTACAAGCTCACTGGGTCCTTTTGAAGGCAGCGTTAGCTAAGCTGAAGTCCAGCTCTTTAGTTGCCCATATCTGATCTGAGCTAAATCCATTCCAGTCATAGCTGCTGCTGTTTTCAGACTTTTTTTGTGGAGATGTTATTGTACAACAATGTCTGACTCGAGCCGCGCATTTTCTCCCATGGCAGACGAAGACATGGTTCCCTACACCAAGCCAAACCTCCACCTTGCCCGAGGCCAGATGTCCAGCAACTGCTCCACGACAGGCAGCTCCTCGTCACGAGGCTCCACGGGCTCCAGAGGCCACAGCGCGGCCAAGCAGCGCGGCGAGGTACCCGCAACGCACCACGCACCACAACCCGGGGCACCGGGATGGCATCACCACCACCATGCCATGCTGCTGCTGCTGCCGTTATCAGGCCATTACGGCGCGGCGCTCCCCCTCTGTCACATTCGCTCACGATCATATTTAGAGTTCGGCCTCTGATCGCTCCCTTCTGTCAAGAGCAGTTTCTGTCATGACCACTGTCAGGTCAGCTTTTTATCATGGCTCACCACAGCACCCACTCTTGGTCATGTCCACTGTAAAGTCCATTCCTTTTTGTAGCCCATCTTCTTAGTGAGCTGTTTAGGGGGGGGGGGGTGTTGCACAAAGCCTGATTTCTGAGGCAGCTTGCCAGATTACTGGAAGCCACCCAAATGCGTAAATGGACATAAATGCACACGTTCCCTTTATAATCTTGGTACATTTACTCATCCTGCTTTGTGAAATGTGCTGATTTGGTCTCTAAATGAGAAACTGGAGCACTCTGTTGGAGAGAACATTTGTTTGTCTGTGTTGCTGAATCATAATGTCCAGTATGGGAGTTCATGTCAACTCCGATGTCCAGCCCTGACTGAGTTTGCCTGTTTTATTGTAGCAGCTGATTGTTAGACATCCAATAGTAGCTGAATGGGAGTGCTAACCAGCCGGGGGAATTACAGATATTTTTGTACTTGTGTGTCTCTTTGCCGTTTGAGCCGGCTGTTACGAATTCAGACGTCGTCCCCCCAGCAAACACTGCTGTACGGTCGCCACTAATCCGAGTCCTAACATCCGCCGGAGACACAGACCCCCGACGCTCAGCCTCCCCCTCAGTCCCGTGGGAGTCAGCTTCTCTCTCTCTCTCTCTCTCTCTCTCTCCCTCTCCCTCAGGCTTGCCTCGGTAGGGTCTCCTAGTCTCTTTGAGCGCGCCATCGCCAGTGTGTGTCGTGACTGCGAAAGCCCCAAAGCTCTGCTACTGTGCTTTTTTTTTTTGCTTTTTTTTTTTTGTTTGCCTGTGCAGGGGTAAGTGGCCAATTCTAGAAGTCATGCCTTTTTCTAAGCTTGTGGGAGGATAAAGAGCTATCTCAGTTGTCGGACCAATTCCCAGCGTCATTCGTCCCCATTCTGGTCTGCTCAGAGAGAGAGGGAGGGAGAGAGAGAGAGAGAGAGAGAAAGAAAGAAAGAAAGAGAGGGAAAAAACAGGGCAATAAATAAGTCAGACTTCGATTGAAAGCCATAAATGTCGCTGCGAGTCGCTGTTATTTATCATTTTTTTTCCCTGAGCGTGCTCCCTGGTGGGGTTTGTGTATTTTATAATTTCCCCCCGTTGAGTTTGCACGCCAACACAAAAGTCAATTAACGGCTGGCTTTAATGTGTGCCGCGTGATTAACATGTGAGGCGAAGGCAGGGGACGGCGAGCGTTCCAGGCAGGAGTTCACAGATGAATTAGATCAGGAGGCCGGCCCGCGGAAACCCAACCTGTTTCATTTACCCTCCGCTGAGCAAAGGCAGCCGGACAATCATGGGAGAAGTGAGTGACTTAACCATGCTGTCTGGACGAAGAAAGTGTCTGGCCTTCAGAACTCTCTCTCTCTCCTTCTCTGTCTCTCTCTCTCTCTCTCTGTGTCTGTCTCTTTCTCTGATGAAAACATGAAAGGTTAGCCACACAAAAGAGGGCAGTGTTCGTTTCGGGGGAAACTCTCAGGTTACCCCCTCCCCACCCCCACCCCCACCCCTCATCCCCCACTCCCCCAACCTGCCTTGGCGGTTAACGTTATCTTTCCAGTCGGATGCCAAGCCTGAAAAGATCCCCTGATGAAGAGAGAGAGAGAGAGAGAGAGAGGGAGAGAGAGAGGGGGGAACAGAGACACCATCCCTTCACCCCAGCTCCACCGCAGGATAGGGTTCGCCCCTTATTGTTTTATCGCTTTTATTGCTTTGAGACTTTATGACCCACAACCCCCATAAACGCTGAATGAAGCGTCAGCCTCCGAAACAGTCACACGACCCCTTGTTCTCTCCCAGAGCGCGCGCAGCAGTATCGGCTCATATTCACGGATTCACGGATACACTTTGGGTGTTATTTTGGTCTCGGTTTGCCTTGTTAAAGCCCATTTAAGGTTCCCAAATTGAAAATGACATCTCTGGCAAACAGCAGTCGAAGAGAGAAGCCCTCTGTCCTTTGTGCCTTTGAAGGCCGCATGTCTCATTGTCTTTTCTCTTTCGATTTATAGGAGATGAGATAAGTGGACCCCACCAACTGAACAACAAGAGGAGACGAAGCTGTGGAGAGGAAGCGAGATTGTACAGAATCACTGTCTGCCTCACCAGAAATGAATCATGGACTTCTGAATTATGATTTTGATGTTATTATGTTATGTTATTGTTATTTATAACGTCGCGGGAGCATTTGGCTCCTCCATTTTCATATGTAAATAGCCATCTCTGTAAGGTTTCTACATGGACTTCTGCAGCAGCTGAAGAGGAAAAAAATATATTGTATTTATAATGAAAAATAAGGCGTCCAGTATAACAAGCAAGGTCAGTGTCTGAATGTGCCAACCATTTTTTTTTCTTCTTTTTTATGTTCGGTAGAAATCATATAACTTTGAACATGAACATAAACAATATTGCACTCTTTGTTGTGTTGGAGAGCAACAAAAAAAAGAAGAATACAAAGCACAATGTGTGTGTGTGTGAGTGTGTGAGCGTGTGTGTGTGTGTGTCGACCAGCCCCGTGGACAGACAGACACTTCACAGGCCTCCGCTTCAGGCTGCTTCCGCCAGCGACCCTCCGTTACTTGGCTTCCCGTCGTCATGGTCTGACCAATTGACTCCTTTCTTTTCACCGAGAGAGTCCGCTATTCGACTGCTGTTGTAAATGATTGTATCCATCCCTTTTTTTATTTAATGTTTCGGAGACAGTGTGCAAAAAGAAAAAAAAAGACAAACAAACAAAATGTATTCAGTTCAAAGAAAAGCAAAACGATCTGTTCTGTTGACTAACTTTTTGGTAGTCTTGTTGTTTTGTAAAATACAATAAAAATACATTTGTTGAGCTATACATTCTTTTGCCTGGTGTTGTTTGCCTGTGGCAATTTTGACAGCATTCGTATGAATACCCGGTTGGTGTGAAAGAAGGATTTAAGGTGGGGAAGGAGGATGGGTGGAGGGGGGGGATTGTTTTGCAGCTGTATTTTTTGGGGACTTGCTTTCAAAGTGAAACAGGCTGCCTCTGCCAGTTCACAGCAGATTCCACCTGGCTAGGCCTGCTCTGAGGAGCATGAAATTGGCTCTGCAAGAGTTTTGCTAGATTGCTAAAAGCAGTTGGAGGGGAAAGAAAAAAAAAAAAAAACGCAACAGTGTACAGCACAACATTGTGCTCAGACAATCCCACCTGAGGCATGGCATCCGCCAGCACGCTTTAGGGGGAGCGCTCCGTGCTCCGTGCTTAGAGTGGAGGGGATCTCACCCTGACCTCTAGGAATGGCAGTGCACGTTTAACCTGCCACTCCAAATCAAAAAGCAGTCACACCCGAATTCAGACGGTCTGTCTGTCTGTCTGTCTGTCTGTCTGTCTGACTGACCATTCATCCGTCTGCTCTGTCTCTGTCTCTCTCTCTCTCACACAAACACACACACACACACACTCTCTTTCCCTCGCTCTCTCTCTCTCTAACTTTCTTTCTCTCTAGACCATCCCGAGGGACTCTTTTTTTGGGGGGGATGCGTCTAACCCTGTGAGCCGTATTGGCTTCCACTCCAGAGGGGAGAGATGGTCTGAGATTTGACCTTTTCGGGGCATAATGGATACCTTACATCTCCCCTTTACAGCCTTTAAAGGGGCCCCATCTCCCCATAAATCATCCGCCCATTTATTAGGCCGGTGTCACCAAGGACACTCCCATCTGGGCCGCAGGGTTGAAGGCTGCCTCCCGAATAACCTTCTCCAATTTCCATGTTAATTACTTTGCCTGGAGATGGATGCCTTGTGACTTTATTGTTCGTTTTAATGTATGCACAATGTACATTTGGCACTAAAATAATGGGGTATTGTTCTCACACATGCTCGTAAAAAAAGCCAACGTTTCGATGTTGCCATCATGGAACTTATAGCTTGGCGTCTGACAAGATGCTTGTTGATAACCAGATTTACAGTTTCCATTACGAACAGGCAGATCGTGAAATGACATGGGGGAGAAAATGGATTTCATGCAGTAGGCAGTGTAGCCGAGAGTCAACCCCCTTTCTAGCTTGGAGATGGAGGGACACCGAAGTTTAATCTTTCCCAGCAATATGTGGGTCAGTCTGGGCTAGATGCAGTCCTGACTCCCCTGGGTTTGACCCACACCAGTTGGCTAAATGCAAGGATGGCAGGGTCCTGTGTGTCTGAAACCAGTTCACAGGAAGGGGAGCCCTGGCACATCAGAGACTGGGAACATCAGGACTTACAGACAGCAGGACTTACACCGCCAGAACATTGCATTACATTACATTACATTTAATTTGGCTGATGCTTTTTAACCAAAGCGACTTACAACATGGTAAAAACATTAGGCTTTTAAGAGCCATTCTAACAACACATTTTACAAACAATAAACAACAAACACAGTGCATCAGTGAGTGTAGTAAGTGCATCAGTGAGTGCAATTGTCTGTAAGATAATATAAACAAGCCTAGTTGTAAGTAGTGCTATGAGAGGAGATGTTCTCTGGAGAGCTGAGTTTTCAGACTTTTTTTGAAGCTGGGTAGTATATGAGTGCTGTCCTCGTATACTGGCTTCTGAGGCTGTCAATGTATCAATCTACCTAACGCTAATGTTCATGCATCTGTAACCACCACATATCAATCTGCAACTATAGATGTAGACAATACATGCAGATGTACAGATAATACTGCCGTAAGTTCTGTTCCCTTCCCTTCAATGGATGCTGCAGTACATTCTTTCTTTTTCTTTTTTTTTTTTTATCTGAGAGGACATCTGTGTTGGTGTGAGCTTTGCTAACGAGAGTCTCAAGCCTCTAACTTGTGGATTGGGTTGTCAGATCTCCAGGGAGATTTCTTAATATGGAGCTGCCCATCCAATTTGCATTTTATTCCATTTTATCATGAAAAGTCATTTAGCGCTACTGCTCGAGGAGATGTATTAACAGTTTCATAAAACTTAAAGCCTCGCAATCAATACTGAGGATTTAAGAGGTCACACAAATGAATGTTTCATTTTTTATTTCTCTCTCTCTCTCCACAACACATAATCCGACTGGACAAATGATAGCTATATCATGAAAAAGAAATCGCCGTGAACATCAACATCAAAGTGAACAGGGAAAGCACTGTTTTATATTGCATGGTAATGTGGGTCACTGGATTACTGACAAGCTATAAAAAGATAGTGTTTTTGGCTGCCATCTTAACTCTGGGGCTGAGACCTATGCTGTGTGTGTGTATGAGAGAGAAAGGGTTTGTGTTTGAGTGTTTTCCTGTATGTCCTTGTGTCTGTGTGTGTGTGTGTGTGTGTGTGAGAGAGTGTATGTGAAAGAGAGACAGTGATAAAAGGTTTGAGTGTGTTCCTGTATGTCCTTGTGTCTGTCTGTGTGTGTGTGTGTGTGTGTGTGAAAGAGGGAAAGAGAGAATGGGTTTGTGTTTGAGAGTCTTCCTGTCCTTGTATCTCTCTCTGTGTGTGTGTGTGTGTGTGTGTGTGTGTGTGTGTCTGTGTGTGTGTGTGTGTTGGTACTGGGGGCAGGGAGGACGTGTTTTTTTTCCCTGCCAAGCATATGGCCATGAGGAGTTGTGGAGATGGGGGATAATCCTCCGAGATTGGAGGCGAGCATGTCAGGCAAGTCGCCTCGGCTGTGCTGTAATGGGACTTGTGTTTGTGTGCGCCCAGGATCAGGAGTTTCAAACGATGTACACACACAGTCTCAAAGACCTACGACCAGCACCAGCAGATCAAGCAGAACAGATGCACAGATGAGCAGAACGCAGGAGGGGGAGATTGGAAGACGCTGTTGATGTAATTTTTTTGTTTGTTTGTTTATTTATTATATTTATAGAGATAGATATACAGAAAGTAAGGTTAGTTGAGTATAATACATCCTTATATAACATATGCAGTCATAGAAAAAGACATCTTTCAAAAAAACGTCTGGAGAGGTTGACATTATTACATTTCCACTATAAAATTAGTTTTCAATACATTATTTCCCCCTAAGTTTTCCCTTAAATTGCCATATTTGTTCAATATGTTAAAGTCTATGGTAACACTATACATCATTGTGCCCATGTTACAATGTAATACAGTGTACAGAATCAGTACAAGATGGTTTAAGGTTCACAAAGCATCACAAAGTTGCTGAAATGCTTTTAATGACAATTATTACACTGTAACATAAGCATTATATAAAGTGTTCCCACATCTATTACCTTTTCCATATAATCCATAAATCAGTAAGAGAAAATTTGTCAAAATGTTACTGATAACACTACAAGATAATCATAGAAATGACCAGAGTAAAACTAAAATGACAGAAAAGAACTCAACTGAGCATTTGTTGCCAAGTTTAAATGGGTGAACAATTCAAGGCTCACAATACATTAAATAGAAAAGTAAAGTATTGATACATACTGAGATCATAAACCAAACAACACTGTACACTGTGTTAAAATAGACTGGATTATTCTCAGATTTGCAGAATGAAATTGCAGTCTAAAAACATAAAACATACAAAACACTACAAACCATTTCAAATTGTCTTCACAAAATTGAACATCAAAACATTTTTCAATCCCAAAGCATATATAGAAAGGTATTGCCCTGAGGTACTGGGGGAGTGTCTACTTCAAACATGACCTGTGACTTAGGTTAACCTGGGGTTTGGAGACTGGTTAAACAATCGTCACCCATGACACTAGTATGGGTAGGCTGCTCCTATCAGTAAAGAATTCAAGACAGAAAGAATCACATTGGCACTCACATCTCAGCTCAACTAACCCAAAATAGGTTGAAAATACTATATGCTTCAACATGTTTAAAGTTCTCTAGGGGTGACCTAGTGATGAGAATACATGGCGATGCTCATCGGTGCGATGGCATCTTGTAGTTGGCCTGCCTGGGGTCCTGGCGGTGGTAATAGCCCCAGCGGTCAGGGACGGAGGACAGGCTGGCTGCGGCTGCGGCTGTGGCTGCGGCTGCAGCTGTGGCGCCCCCTGTCCGGCCGGTGTGGTACTGCGCTTCCATCTCGTCCACCCAGGTAGTGCCCCAGTCCCACACGGGTAAGGGGTCCAGCTCCCCGAAACAGTCCCGTGGAGGGGGGAAGAGCACGTTCAGGGGAGACCCGGACGGAGAGAAATCTGCACACACAGTCATAAAGGGACAGAGAGATAGAACAGATAGAAAGAGATAAGAAAGAGGGGAGAGAAAGAAAGACATAAGAACATGGCAAACTCACAGAGAAACAATTGTATCAATTCAGAACAGTGGCTCATTTAGTTTACTGGCATTACACGAGATATGAAGTCCATGATGGTGTGGTTTTCAGCTACACCCATTACACCACTACTGCAAATGTAAAGTTTTTTATATTTTGTTTTTGTATATGTAAAGTTTTACACATATACAAAAAATAATTTATTTAATGTCAAATATCTTAAAAAGAGTTTCTGTGTTTGATATCGCAGTAACAACAAATGTAAGCAACAGAGTACAACTACATTAGGGCGAACTGAAAAGAAGCAATGCTTTGTGTGGAGAAACATCCCCATCTAGTGGTAGGAAGTATACCATCAACATTCTCTGGGTTCTTGGCAGGGTAAAAATGGTTGCAAGCAAAGCATGACATAAGCCCACCATCTAGTGGTGACATGAAGTGATTCGACAGGATTAAGTACACAGATGGCGAAATATCACCAACAAAAAACACTGTAACAATCCTAAATGCAAACTGCAAAGTCATTAGATACTGCAGTGTTAACAATGTAGAGTGCTGATGTAAACAGTGTTTAACAACGTGGAGTGCTTGCCTGAGAGACTGGCTCCAGTCATCGAGTCCGCGGTCAGGGCGAGGACCCGGGCGAAGTTGGCGTCGTTCATGAAGGAGCAGTCGGAGGAGCTGATGATGCTGGTGCGGGCGCTGGGCATGTTGCCCTCGGAGACGGAGCCCCAGGCGTTCCACAGGGAGCCCTCCCACTCGCTGCAGCAGGACGACGGGGTGCTCCGCAGCTGCGCCCGGCCCACCACCCCACGCCGGGGACCCCCGCGCTCGCCCGCCTCCTCTACCTCCGACGGCCCGCAGATGTAGCCGAACGTGGGGGTCGGGGAGAAGGGCCTCGGGGTGAGGTTGTCTGGTAGCACACTGAAAAGAGCAGAGAGTGTGTTATTGAAGTGTTTTTACCTTTCATCCTGGAGAGACAAGAAATGCTCTCATCTCAAACAGTACAATTTAACTTCTTTGTTTGTAAAGAACTTACAGGGGGGGCAAATGCTCTGTTGCTAGTTTGGAGTTTAACACAGTTTTAAACTGGAGTTGGAGTTGGGAGTTGGAGTTTAAAACCGTGTTAAACTCCAAACTATTGCCCCATGGAGTTTAGACTGTGAATAATACACTTTTATCCCACATATTGAGGGTATTTACATTTAGTAATTCAAAAGTTATTCTTAAAATGTATTTATCAAACATCTATGAAAAATGATACACCCAAAGGTAAACATATGCACCCTGAGCTAAACACATTCTTGCATTCTTTCCGGATCATTCCCGTGTCTGAGTAAGTAACCAGCTGGTGTCCTACCCGGCCCTGTCCATCCTGGGTCTGATCTCCAGGTACTGCGTGGCGTCCTGCGTGGAGAGCGTGGCTTCGTCCAGGTCCAGGTCCTCGTCCAGGCTGGGCTCTGCGGACATGCAGAAGGAGGCGGTGGACAGGCGGCTGTAGGTGCGGCCCGGGTAGGAGGGGTAGGAGGGGTAGGAGGGGTAGGAGGGGCAGACGGAGGCGGTGGCCGGGGTGGCCGCTCCCCGCACCGCGGACGCCGTGCAGATGGACTGGAGAGAGCCCACGTCCATGGTCAGCTTGGTGGACCTGCTGGAGCTGGGGTCAGATGTGGCTATTAGAGTGCTGTCCCTAACTGTGCAGTTGTTATAGTCAGGGTCAGGGAGGGACAGTCATTCTAAAAAAAAAACGTATTTCAAATACAAAATAGTATTTTGTCATTTTTGTAGTTTATTGGGTTTGGAAGTAATTGGTGCATCTTTTGTGTCCTAAAACCACTGCAAAAATACTTTCAATGAGACATCTATGTGGTGACATCATAAATGCAAAACGATGCATGCAGCCTCTGACTGGTGCTGGCGTATGCCAAACAGACACTGTTCAAATTTGACCTGTTTTTAGCCCAGAATCAATCAGATACGACACACTTTAGAATCTGGTCAGTTCGATTTGTTGGGTAGTTTAAACTGGCTAGAAGAGGCAACAATCATTGTTCCAGCTCCAGTCCAATCCGATTGGATATCTGCTGTGTTGGCTGTCCTCCAATGTGGGCAGTCAAATAATGTAGGCCTACAGTGTGAGCACATCAATTACCATCCCATTCAAATGCTTTCAGTTACTATATCGAGTAACCGAAAAAAAAACAGTGTCTACCCGGCTTAGTGGTGTTTTTTTTGGAAGAGTATTGCCTAATCAAGCACTTTTTTAAATAAGATTTACCACAACTGTCTCATTCTCTGCTCCAGCAGAGCATTTAGCTTCCTTTGCTGGATGGATCAACAGGCTTCATCAACAATGAGCTGGTTGTGCTTAAAGGAATTATACTAAAAGGAACCTTGCAATGCAGGGCATAGGGCGCGCGCACACACACACAAACGCACACACGCACACACACACACACACACACACACACACACACACACACACACACACACACACACACACACACACACACACACACACACACACACACACACACAAACACACACACAAACACACACACACACATTCGTTACACTCCCTCTCTCAGACAAACAAACTCACTCACTCAATCCCAGTTTCTTGCTCACCCACACTCACCATACGTTTGCTTGTTTTTGGAAGAACTTTTGAACTGTTTTGGGATTTCTGATGCGTGGTTTCATTATAGCATTAATGGAGTTTTAATAGGCTACAATTTTGGGATAAAAAAGCATGTTGAAAAACAAATTTAAGTATTTTCAGAATACAAAAATACAGTATTTTATTTTGATACATGGCATGACTTAGATTATTTTGATACATTTTGAGTGTATCTGCCTATTTGTTTTAAAATACATTTTGATTTATTTTTGTGTTGTGTATGAAGTGTACCACCACAGGAATTGCATGCTCACTGCCAAATAAATGCACAAGCACAAGCACACACACACACACACACACACACACACACAACTCCACAGACACTCAATTATCGAGAGATGTTCTCATTTTTACGTGTTTTTACGTGAGTTTTAGTGCACACTCTGCTATTCAACAGCCTATAGTCTGTAGCACCATATGCTTGTTATCACCTCAAGATGCAATAGATAATTGAAAGATACAATATAATTGTTATGGCTTCACTGACCAAAAACATTTTAGTGTTCACCCATCTGTTATCCGACAGTCTACAGTCTGCATAACTACAGTTGTTATGGCTTCAGCCCCTAAACACTAAACAGTCTATGTGTGAAGTTCAAGACCAGTGAGAGGCAGTTAACAGCTGTATATTGCTCTCCTTCCTGAGTTTTGTCTGTGGAAGTTCTGTAGTTAGGGAAATGATTCACAGTTTACAATAACAACAAAAATGCACACAACCAAACTGGTCCTGCGTGGTTTATAATTGCTGAAAAACAGCCTACTCTAAAAGTAAACATTCTTCTATTCTAAAGCAAATAACTGCAAATGTTTCCAATGTCAATGGCATATTAATGAGGTATAATACTGTATACAGCTATGCCAGGAGTCTAAGTTTAAAAAGTATGCTAAATCCATAGGGAATAAACATTAACTAAACACACACACACACACACACACACACACACACACACACACACACACGAGAAAGCCTGTAAAACAAACACCGCACAGATCTGCAGAGGAAAGGACCCTCGGAGGAGGAAGTGTGGAACAATGGCTGCTGAGGTGCGGTGGGATGGGGGGGGGGGGAGGGGGTTGGGAGGGAGCTGGCTGCTGGGGTCTGTCTGACTCACCCTTCCTCTGAGCTCAAGCTGTGTATGTCATCACCGCAGCGAGGAGGGGACGACTGGGGCGACGCCATGTCCACCAGGTGCAGGGAGGCCGAGTAGTGGAGCATGCGGGGAGAGGAGCTCGACTTCAGGCAGTCTGGGAACCCACCTGGGGGAGGGAGGGCTGGGCGTTGGAGCAACAGAGAAGACATTAGCACACCTTAAATATGGTGACATAGAAAAAAGTTAAATAACCTTAATATGCCTTTAGTGGATGTCTAATTATAGTCACTCCCTAATTTTGGAATGTGTAATTACTGTGAAAAATGTCCCAAGTGGTGAAAGAAGATCAAAAAGAATGAAAGTGTCGATGGCTGGGTTTACCTGGCGGCTGATGGCTGAGTCTCTGTTTGTTCACACCTGTGATGCTGCCAACTGCCCGGGCCTGCTGGGACATGGCCACTAACGGGGCGCTCTTCACAGCGTGGAGCTCTGGGGGATTAACAGCACACGTTAGTGACTTTACTCTGCACCCCACTGACTAGGGCTGCACGATTTGGGGAAAATATCTCATTGAGACTTTTCTGACTCAAATTGAGACTGCGATTTTTTCAACATGATTTTTGAATGTCAATGAAGTGATTCAATATTCCAAATGACTCTTTCATTTGTGCCACCCCTGAATTGTTAGGGAATGCCCAGTGCACAAGAAACATGGCATCCCTGACTGACTGTGAAGCTCACCAATCAGAAATGATGTGCCCCTCACACACTACGCACACCCACCAACAGAAGTGACACAGTCAAGGAGGATGTCAACAGAAGTGGCACAGTCAAGGAGGATGACATGAATATAAAACTCAGAAATGTGACAAAATTAACTGCACGATTATTTGTAGCTTTTGCGATTACTATTTGCATTAGTTCATATTGTGATTACGATTGCAATTGGGATAATTGTGCAGCCCTACCTCTGACACACACACACACACACACACACACACTTGCTTGAGTGTGTAGACTTATTTGCTAATTTTGTTTTGTTTATTTTCGATCGGTTGAGTTTGCTCTTACCTCGCTTGCAGTTCTTCTCCCAGGACTCCTTGAGAACCCCCATGTTGGGCTGGGTCGGCAGGGCCCGTCTCCACGGCATCGCTGGCCCGTCCCTGGCCGCCTTGCTCCTGGCGGCGGGCTGAGGGATGATGACCGTCTCGCAGGCCTGGTCAGCGGTGTGGTAGTGAGGCATCTTGGTACGGCGGCCGGGACTGTTGAAGGTCTTGAGGTTGTTGCCGCTGAGATCCACGTAGAACGTGCCGTAAACCCCGCAGCTGTCAGACACTATGGGCACGACAGACTCAAGATGGCCGGGGTCCTTCTTGGCCGTGATGGGAAGAGCTGCCATCAAAAGAGAAAGAAGTTGGACAAACATCTCTTGAGTTGTGCTTTGGAGGCCATTGAGGATCCTTGATGGCTTTTTGAAGCATTACATTACACTTTTTACACTTACATTACACTTTTTTCATCCAAAGTGACTTACACATGTCTATATACTATATTACAAGGGATTACATTACATTGTCATTACATTGTCCCCGGAGCAACTTGGGGTTAAGTGCCTTGCTCAAGGGCACAACAGTGGGAGACGGGAATTGAATCAACAACTTTCAGGCTAATGCTCGCTAGCCCAGCTCCTTAACCACTACACTACCACCACCCCAGCTACCGAGGCAGCTCACATAGCAGCTCAAGATGGACTGGGTGCAGTCCTCCTCCTCTATCAAATCATCTAGAGAAGATCAAGACTCCTATGCTCCATGGGAGGAACTCAGCTCCTCTTGCACTTTGGTCCTCATTTGGTTGCCAGCTATGTATCTTCCTCTTTGTCTTTGTTTGGTTGTCCATATTGTCTGACACATTGCTGTCTCTGTATGTTTTATGTTATGTATGTCTGCAGCAGTACCCTGTCTCTAGCCCAAATGTCTCCCAAGGGAGACGAATAAATGAACTTGACTTGACTTGACTGGGACTCACTGCTCTTGCTGATGCTGAGGTTGGGGCTCTCCTGGCCCTGGGCCCACAGGTCCTGGTAGGGTTTCCCGCACAGCGCTGGCCTCCAGGCCCCGGATACCCACGGCGAGTCGGGCGCTGCCATCCTGCAAGAGACATGGCATGAGACGAAGCCCTGGATAGTCACCACCTCCAGCAAGGGTGCTTTTAACATGACCAACAGACAATTTCCAAGAGCGTCTCAGATGTATGAATCTACAGAATCTATCAGTGTTGGCCACTTGTATTGAGTGTGTGGCTTACTGTATCTGAGGATAGATAGTTTTGGGCGTGTATTACCTGTGCTTGATGATGAGGTCCTCACTGGCTAACCTGTACAAGCCTGTTACAAACAAATGCATTGAAGAGACATATTTATTAGAGAATATAATTGGATATAAAATAAACTAAACATTTTATACAGAGTATGTGTAGCATAGCATCAATTTCTCATCAGTCCTTCAACAAAGATACAGCTTCAAATTTCAAATTGTCACATCTTTAGTTTACAGGTTTATGCATACCTGTTTGTACTGTAGAGTACAAACTGCTGTTTGGACTGCAAGAAATGCTATATGTACCCATCTGAATACTGCATTATGTTTCTATACAGATATGTTTCCAGAGCAAGCATGCATAATATTCTGAGTGCTGAATAATCTATTACTGACTCCGGTTATAATATAACTCTCCCAACGACCCTAAATTGTTGGTCAATTGTTGGAGTTTTACAATGAATGACCTTTAACAGCGGACCCAAGCACAATTGGCCGTTCACCTGACTGTGGTGTTAAACATGCAGTAGCCCGACTCTGACATAGAGGACCGGTGCCCGTTACAGTTTTTCACAATTGCTAGAACACCTTTTTCAGAACTCTTTACCTTTTTCTCAAAACTGTGAACACAAAACTCATTTCTCAAACTACATTCTCGAAACCCTTCAATCTTGTTGCAAAACTGAACAATCACCTCAAAACACTTTTAACTTTGCTCAAAACTAACTAATGGTCTCAAATCATTGAACACATCAGGCAAAATTACACTCCTGCAGAGCAGTGATAAGACAATACACCAAACAATGGAAGACACAGTTTTCAGGGCAGGGTTTATGGCTCCTGGAGGAATTGTATTCATTCTAATTTGAAAAAAAATATCACAATGAAAATAAAGAATAAGGACTTATATCACTCTCTACTCATATCCTCTAGCCTATATGAAGATATAAATCAACAGTTTTGTAAGTGAACAGAAAGACAGACTGATACTGTACTGAATATGATTTGTACTGTGATGCCACAGACTCTGATAGTACTGTAAGTACGCAATACTGTGATATTGTATTGTGCCTAAATTTAGACTTACTTGGACATACTGATAACTCAACTCTTTCACTCTCTCAGAGTTGAGCTCAAAGGGTAGTAAGTGTGTAACAGTGGATGTTCAGTGATTACTGTACTGTATGATCATGGACATTTACGCTATTTCTCTTCTATAGTCTGAATCTTTGGATTATTGACGCCACAGAGAAACCACTGATGTTGGGTTGGACCATGAAGTCCTGCTTCTCTCATTGGCATTCCATGAACCAGAACATGGTCAATGATTGTTGCCCAAATATCATAACATGTACAGTATTGCAACTCTTGGGACTCTCTGTCTTTCTCTTCATCCTCTTCCTCCTACCTGCACCCTCCTCTTCCTTATACCCCACTTCTACTGTAACACACACTTGTTGTCCCCTGCGTCTCTGTCAACTCTGAACTGACTTATATTGGTTGTCACATCATTAGACAGAAGTGTTATCAATTATGAGTGGTAGTGTTCAAATGGAGACAACTGTGCACTAATTGTGTTCAACTTCTGCGTTGTTTGGTTATCAATATAATTAAGAAGTGCATCAGAATGCACAATGTGTTCACAGTTTTGCAAAAGGGGTTAATGAGTTTGGTAAAATGGGTGAAAGTGGGTGAAAGTAGTCTATGGTTTTGCCAAAAAAGGGAATAATTCAATAAATGTGTTCAGGCATTTGATAATTTGATTCAGAGAATGGGGTTTAGTGTTTGAGCAACTGTGAAAAACTGTAAGTGATGTCACGTTCTAAACTGCTGACCTGCGCTCTTGTGGTGTCGGTGGCCGAGGCCCGAGCTCCTGGCGTGGCGTCGGTACAGGCACACAGCGGTGACCATAAGGAGGCACCACAGGAGCACGCCCACGCTGCCAATAAACACCGGGTCCTGAACCACGGCCAGAACCCAGGGGAGAGCGCCTGAGGCCGGGAGAGCGTGAGACACACGCTGGTTGTTCTCTAAATAGAGAGAGTGAGAGAGAGAGAGAGAGAGAGGGGGAAAAAGGGAGAGAGAGAGGGGGAGAGAGAGAGGGAAAGGGGAGAGAGAGAGAGAGGGAGAGAGAGTGAGAGAGAGAGAGAGAGAGAGAGGGGGAAAAAGGGAGAGAGAGAGGGGGAGAGAGAGAGGGAAAGGGGGAGAGAGAGAGAGAGAGAGAGAGAGAGAGAGAGAGAGAGAGAGATATGGAGAGAGAAAGACGGGGGGAGTTAATGATCACATGCATTATATTTGTAAAAAACAATTACTATAATTGTTATACACTAATATGCTCATAAATCCGTTCAGGGCGATATCAAATTAGATTTTCTTGTCCTGTTGGGATTTGTTTTTCAAGAATGACCGGAATGAATAGACTATACAGTACACTATTATGTTGTTTATTCAATATTCAGAATTATTCAGCATTTATTCTAATTGTTATATATGGCCTGCATTGGAAGGGCAGACAACTTTTAATGAGGAAAAACTCTTTTGTATTCCATTCTCAATAACTCTCTTCAGCGCCTTAGATCTTAGAAATACTACTATCCTACATTTGACATGTTTACAAATGAAATGACACTGAAACTGACTCCAACCCAGAGCTAGTTTTAGAACATGCTTTGATCTAGCTGTGCCTGCAGTTGCCATCATCTCTCACCTATCAGAAGTCTGTGAGGGTCACTCTTCACGCCGACCCCCGCTCCATTGAGAGCCGCCACTCTGACCCAGTACTGCCTGCCAGGGTGCAGCATGCCGATCTCCAGACTGTGGGTCCCACTGTCCAGCGTCCAGTTAAAAAACGGCTGACCGTCTGACTGCACACACCACACCTGAGGAGGAAATAGACGCAGAGATAGAGCCCATCACCAAGAGCATGCTGTTAATACATACTAATGCCTAGTGGCCCATCGAGTCCCATTCCATCTGATTCAACCCCAGCTTCAGAAAGTGAAAGTTCTACAATGTATTGCTTTTATGGTGGTTTCACCTCAGCATCAGTTCTACAAAAATGATTTCACAGGTTAACTAATCTACCTGGTTGAGGAGTTGTGCTGACTTAAATCAGTTGGTTTAGTGAATGGTTAAATCAAATACATGGTAGGACTTTCTGAAGCAGGGTTCCCCACCTCTAGTCTGGTTCGTGTTACTGTTTGGTACCTGATAGCCCTGGATGATCCCGTTGTGGGTGTCGTGAGATGGAGGACCCCAGCTCAAGAGAACTGTGTCGTTTCGGTCCACCGGCATCGTCACGGACAGTCCCTGAGGAGGGGCACCGGGGGCTGTGGACACATCAGAAGCTCAGTCCTCATGCAGACACTCATAGAAAACACACTCAAGATGGCCCAGTTCTGCTCCGTGCTCTATCATGTGTCCCCACTATCATGTGCCATCATGCAACAGTAATACATCTCACTGGTTATGCTACACTTGTCATTTACACAACAGTTATTTACACAATCAATCATAATGTAGATTCTAAAGGTACATGGTGTGTTTTGTATGTTGATATAGCCTAATTAGCACCACCTCATGGTGAGGCTGATGCGGTCCTTACCGATCTCTGGCACCCTGAGGTGTCTGGTGTTGCTCTCTCTGCCGTATAAGTTGCTCCCGTATGGTCGCACTTTAAACTCGTACTTGTAGCCCCTCTTCAGGGGGCCGACCGCTGTCTGCAGGCTCGGCAGAGGCACCTTCTTGGCCGCCCAGTCGGAGCTAGCAGGCAGGAGAGAGCGGTACAGCACCTCGCATCCGTCCAGGTAGTGTGGCTGGGTTGGCAGAGACTGGAGCTGGGCAACACCAAGAGTGAAAAGACATAAGTACAGAGCCTGTAGCATTGTGTGGCCCGTTCATGAGCAACTGGGAAGTGGGAGAATTCTAGAACGTGACGCCTGAACTTGGGACTTCCCAGTTTGAAGTGGGGGCTTTGGGAGAGCTCCCAGCGGAACGTCTCCCAGTCGCATTATTATTACAACGCACTATTATTCTTGCTTTACTCTTACTTTAAAGCATTTGTCTCAGGTAGACGATGACTGGCTTAAAACACTCAGAAGATTCCAGTTGTATGCATTGCATGCAATGCACTTGGACTGTTGTGATACAGATCTAAAAGTAAAAATGGCTTCCAGTGACTATCTGTATGTTGGTGCATGTCTGTTTTCTCTTTACAACCAAAAGTTCGCCGTACCTTCCACTGCACCAAAGACATATTGGAGGAAGGAGTCATGACAGCCACGGTCTGAAGCTCCGCACGCAGAGCAGACAGCTCCTTATGAAGCTCCTTCTGTCGAGTGTTCAAAGCATCTGTCAAGAGAGTACACAACACATCTTAGCAAAACAACCAACAGGAGCAAAAACAAAGCCACATTATTCTCTCCACTGTTCGATGTTCATTAGAGAGGCAGCAATAAACAAGGTGGAAAATTCAGACGTCAGAAAGCAAAAGTCCTACCGCACCACAGACTGTGTATGTTACAACCAGCTGATTTTAACTCAGCCAACTCTTTAGCCAGCTACATCAGCTCATTTGTGAAATCACCAGTGAAATACAGCACCTTGGTTTGTTAGTTCAGGCATTTATACACTAATTAACACCTTTTTGGTAATAAAAACATCAACAAATTATACAGTGTACCATTTAGAAAAGTCTTGGTTTACCAATACATGGTAGCATATTTACTTTATGATGTTGGAGTTTTCCACCATTGGCTCTAATCTGTGTGTGTGTGTGTGTGTGTGTGTGTGTGTGTGTGTGTGTGTGTGTGTGTGTGTGTGTGTGTGTGTGTGTGTGTGTGTGCCTCTATCTCCATCTTACCCTCTACATGAAGCACTGCGCTGGCTGTGGATGCTCCCATCTCGTTGACAGCAGTACAGGTGTACTGTCCACTGTCCTGCTCAGTCACATAGTGAATCTGAAGACTCTGATCTGGGTTGACCAGATACCTGTCGAACAAACATAACATCAGCCATTGGTGCATATAGTGCTGCAGCATGGTTCAGTAGCCCATTAAGAAGATGATGGGTGAGTAATGAATGAATGTGAGAATGAATGTCCATTCACTTTTACAGCATCCACAAGAGAGCCAGAATCTCTGAGGGTTGGACCACCAATGAGTGAAAACCCTCTCTTATGAGTATATTCACAACCCCTGTTCTGCAGGGTCTACACACATACCAACTCATACAAAATCCTGAGAACTACATATGCTACAGAAAATAATACACTTAGAATGGCTTAGTACGTATAAGTCAAATGTAAATACAAGTCCTAGAACTTAACAAAAAACCCTCTATTGCACCCATGCAACAATACAACATGAATAATCAGTGCATGGCTCTCTTAAGTGAGTAGTGTATTAGCATGGTGTAGTCAGCGATTGGCTTTGTAATGAGCAGTGGTAATTGTGTGCTGTAGTCATTGTAGAATGGCTCTCTGGCTGCAGTGGGAAGTGCAACTGTGTGATGTAGTCGTCGTACAACGGCTCTCTGGCTGTAGTGGGAAGTGTAATTGTGTGGCGGAGTCAGCATGGAGTGGCTCTCCGTAGTGAGCAGTAGTAATTGCGTGGTGTAGTGTAGTGAGCGCATGGCTCAGTTAGCGCCGTGTGTGTGGATCCCTGACCTGCCGTTTGGCAGAGGGCCCTGCTCCCGGCTCCACTCCACGGAGGGCATGGGGTCTCCGTCTGCCTCACAGAAGAAGTGCGCCGCCTCCCCGACCTTCACGCTCACATCCTGGGGTGTACGCACCAACACGGGCTTCACTGAGAGAGAGAGAGAGAGAGAGAGAGAGAGAGAGGGAGAGAGAGAGAGAGAGAGAGTTTGGTTACATCTCATACATATAACCACAAATACCATATGCAGATTGTGTAGATTTCTTTACCATGTGTGTCATAGACACAACATATAACCTCAACATGTACAGTAAACTGTAATCGCATATATCTGAGATTCATATGTTTTCTATTTATGTATGTGCTTTTCTCTGAGTATAAGTCATAAACCATCTAATTTGCAAATTTGGCCCAAAGAGCTTATCATCCCGAGTCGTCCATATCAACCTGGGTGAGTTACTTCTGACCAGAGCACTCTTACCTAATACTGACAGCCTGGCAGCCTGGCTCTCCCGTACCCCCATGGTGTTGGACGCCACACAAACATACACTCCCGAGTCATTCTTCAGGGCAGGGCCGATGATTAATTTCCCGTTAAGCACCTTAGCATAATGGATAAGGAGACGATTAGCACAGATCATAAGTCTGAGTAGACCATCACTCATACATCATTAGGTCTGTAATTGAGATTGCTTCAGCTGTCCATTATTCTTATAATTAAAATGATATGTCCATTTATGATTGTATAAAAAGAAGATAATAATGGTTCACTTATCCCCTTCACATAGTTTATAGCACAGATGGAATAACAGTAGCTGTAATTCTTAAACTTTATTTGCAAAACACTCAATAATAATTCAGCAAAGTGTTCATAACCTTCACCAAAAATTAGGTTTTTAAATATAATGAACAGATACACATTTAGTAAGTAGTTATGTACTACTTGCCAATCAAATGCAAGGAGCACCTTAACTGTTGTCTAAGTGATAGTCCTAGAGAATGGACACAATGCTGTGGTCAATTCAATTCAATTCCAAAAACGTTATTTATCCCCAAGGGGCAATTTCTCCATGCAGGCATAGTGACATATAAGACGCACAACATATAAGACAAGACAAAAGGGAGAACAGGACAGACAGGGGTGTGTGTGGTTGAGGGAGGGTGGGCGTTAGTCCCAGGAGAGAGAGGAGGAGGGGGCTGGGAGCATATTTAAGTTCAGAAGGCCTCAAAAATAAAATGTGATCACTTCCTGTGCTTCACCAAAACTGCTGATATGCATCCCAACATAAAAGGACTAATTTTGTAACAGTATCATCACTGATGCAGGATGAGAAATCAGTTAGACAGCACAGTCTCTTTGTTGCTCGCAAGTATAGCTCTCCATCTTGACAGTCTAATCCTGCCAGATCAGACAATCCATTTGTGTACATCCTCTGATCTTTCCATATTTCCTTCAAACACAAAGTACCCTCTTTTATAAGCTATTTGCTCAAGGACATTTCACTGTACTTAGATATCCTCCTTAAGATGTTCAGATGAGACGAACAGTCAGTTCTCATCAGGTTACAAGACATATCAACTCACTAACACAGAATTGCTCATTTAAGTGAATATGTTTAGATGCAGGTATTTAGTGCAATACAAATGTAAATCTGATCTCTGTACTCCTTGCATAAGGAACTCATGACCTCAATATTGTTAAGACATTGCTCTGTCTGGTTGACGGCAGGAGTAGTATTTCATTATTCCCATCAGGGTCTCATTTGTGCGTGCGTTTACATGAGAGTGGAGAGTGGCCCTTACAGTGTAGTGGTCATCAGTGCTGTTGATTGGAACGCCGTCCTTCTTCCAGATGACGTTGGGCTCTGGCTGCCCAATGGGAGGGCTGCAGTTCATGATGGCCACCTCGCTCACAGCGACCTCCACATCACTGGGCTGGACACGGAACTCATCCCGCAATGCTAGACGGAGAACATAGGAATGGGTCCTTCAGTAACACTCTTAAACTCTTAAAACACAACTTTTTAACACATCTCTGTGTCCAGAAAGGGACAACACAGTTTGTGTTGTTTACTTTTTTGTATTTGCTACACAATATGTGGTAAAAAATAACACAACTCACGTTGGAAACAACTCAATTTGAAACAATACATTCGTTTTAAGAGTGTATTAAGAGTTAATAGTATGAAGAGTGTAGAATTTTAAGAGTGTATAGTATGTTTATAGTAGTGAGTGCAGTGTCTGTAGCTTAAAGTCACACAAACAAACTCAGACTTACCTGCGATGTGCAGAGAGGCATTTCGACTGGTGACTTTGCCGACGCTGTTGCGCGCCACACACGAGTACACACCCTCGTGCGACTGACCCCTCCGGCCGGGCACCACGCTGAGGAAGAAGAGGCTCCCCTCGTGCAGCGTGATGGGCCGGGACGGGTCGTCCAGGCGGTTCGAGTCCAGGGGCTGCCCGTTGCGCAGCCATTCGATGGTGGGCTCTGGGGTGCCCGAGGCCCTGCAGGAGAGCGTGGCGGGGCTGCCCACCTTCACCACCACGTCGGACGGGTGGTGGACAATCTGAGGAGGGGTCTCATCTGGCGGGGGCTTGGAACCTTTTGAAAGAAAACAGGAAAATCAGGGAGGTAATACAACTTTCCGTTTAGAACAAGTTGGTTTAGTGGCGTCAGATTCAGGTAAGTGGGTCAGCCAAATATTGACACAAAGGAATGCTGACCTGTTCATTCTTTCAAAACACTCTAAAATAGCCACATTGTGTATTAGCCGCAGGACAGTGTTTGATGGAAGTTAAAAGAAACAAAACCATATTAATCAACTGCCCCCCATGTATTAAACTCATAGCTGAAGAAATTTAGCAAAATCGATGTATAAGCCGCAGCTAATCGTTGGGAAATTGCGGTAATGCTTACATGTTGCATTATACTATACTTTATATTATTTGACAACATCTTCCTGCATTAAACGAGGTATTCTACCTCCCGGTCCTCATACAACAGGCAACCAAACTAAACAGAGCCATCCCATAGTGAACTCTCCACTTAATGCCCTCTGCTTAACTCAGCAGTGAACGCATCAGGTCAGGGGTCAACCAGGGACCCCCAGAGAATGAAGTGAAGTGAATGGGACATCCCAACCCCCCATTCTCACCCTTAAACAAAACAGTCAGTGTTTCACAAAACATGACATTTGACATTAAAATGAACTTCTACGCTGAAATGAATTGTGCTGATAGGTTCTTTAATTAGTATCAGGCTTGTGTTGCCCATACACACATTTCTAACATGACAGACACTGTAAACATGTCAGTGAGTAATAGAATGCATGGATAGCATGCTATTTTTCTGGAGGCCAAACAAGAACTTAAAATACCAGTGATGGGAACATCAAAAACCCTTCATTATAAACAAACACATTTGGCCCTCTTGGTTGACCTTGCCATTTGTCTTTGTTTTATGCGTTGGGCATGTAGGATGCCTGGGTCGTGGGCTGCTTCCTGCTTGGGGCCGGAAACAGAGTGGTCCACAGATTGTTTCTTACACTGTGCCTGGAACAAAAGCTCCTTCACACAAACACAATCTTCAACCCAGAGGATATCCTTCACCTGCTCACAGAACCACACAGACCCTTGCTATTAGCGGCCTGATGACAACAGCACTACAATGGGAGAGTGTCAAAAATAACTGATGTTTCTTTCCACGGTGACTCACAATCTAGAAAGACAAAAATGCTGGACTTACAGTAACACTAGACCCTTGCAGTGTATTTCACATTCGTTCGGAAGACTCCCAGAGATATACAGTATCAGCCACTGGACTGTTTTGCCAGTAGCCTACAATAATGTGGAAATTTCTGGCATTCACTCTCAAGTCAGATAACTGTCTTTATAAACAGCAGAGGGAAAGGAGGGTATGAACACAGTGCTGATAGGAATGTGATTAAGGCATTTTTGGCAAAGAATTTCTGTCTATAAAAAGTCTCTATTGTTTTTTGAAGGGGTTGTTTCCTGGGAAAGAAATCTCACATGCTTTAGAGCCCATCCGCTGGCCAGAGTTTTTGTACTTGTTTTCTCATTTGCTGAAGTTTGCAGTTTACCACTCTCTGAAATTTGTTCATAAATGGTTATAGCCTATACATTTGTTATTCCCAGGTGCTGACGCAGTCAAAATCGATTAAGTGACATGAATGTGCATCAAACCATATGTTTGTGTAGCCTACCCTAAGTAGACTAAACGTCTTCTAAACTGAGTTAGACTATTCAGAAGTAAATCCTAACAAAACTTTGTATTGTGGGTAGAGGGTGGTCTTTAACTGCCGAGCTAAAGGTTATTGCTGCAATTGTCTTTTATGTCAAATAAATAAATAAACAACATCTTAGGTGGACACCTGTAAAGTCGTGGGCTACATTCATTTGTATAGTATCATTAGTACTAGCACTTTAACCCAGATAATAAAAATAAAGCAAACTGTTCTAAATTCCTCACACGGCATTTAATGTCACCTCTATTGTTTCTAGTGTTCACTCCATCAAACATCCTGCCATTTAACTTCGCTCCATCTAAATAGTCACTTGTGAAACGCATAGCTTTTACAACAACAAACCAGTTACAAGTCTTACCTTCAAGTCCACAAGTAATCCCAATGCATAAGAGGAGCTTAAAAACCTGCAGTGGGCTCATGATTGAGCATAATTATTAACCTCCCGTGATCTCTTGACGCATCTGCCTTTTAAAAACAGTTAATTCCCCGGTGTCTTGCGTTGGAATTTCTGTGGATTAGGAGTTAATGTTCCAATTAAGCTTCAATTTGGGAATGTGTTCCCTGCCAGTTGCACTTAGCGTGTAGTTTGTATTTAATATGCTAATTCTCCCGCAAACTAGTAGGCGACATATGTCTGAGTTCAAGAAAGCGCCATCCGGAATTGTGTCACTCCCTGTAGGCGGCTTCTTCGCGCAATAAAAGATGCAGCATTCCAGCTACAACCAGCATACCATCCCCAATGCTTTGATGAAAATAGTATAGCATATTGTTTGACATGTCTATTTAGGCTACAATAATAGCACAGAGTATGTGAATACTTTTTCAGTATTTCAGTATTGTGTATATACTGAATTAATTCGAATACAAAAGTATTCCCTGTTTTCTTTATAAAAATCCAGTCATAATACATCATTAAAGAAAGAAAATGAATATGTGAGTACTATTTCGTTCATAATTTCGAACAGTCAACGAATATGAAAGACTTTTCCTTTTTATAAAGTGCAGGCCTTGTCTAGAAAATAGGAAAAGTGAACAATCAATCAGAAAAAAACGATTCTGTATATCACATAGGCTAATTTCGTCTCTAAAGGCAGTGCACGGAGTCCTTGAGAGAGGAATACTGATTCGGAGTTATTTCTCTTTAAGGGCATACATAATTGGTCATTTAATGAGCTTTGCATTGTGTTGCTTAAAATACTGCCATTGTGTTGGACTTTTAGATTGATCCTTGGCAGATTGGCTTCAACTGAATTTAAGGAAGGCAATAATGGATAGCTTTTAGGCTTGAATAAAGGATGGGGTCAGGGAAAGTATATAACATGTGCATGAAAAAAAAGAAAACAAGCTTCTGTTCAAACAGCCTTTAATTAACTGGTCCTAGCCTACATGGGGAAGCAAGCTGAAAACTAAGAAATGTTCATGTTTTCACAAGCACCTGGCAGTGCATATTATACAAGGGAAGCAAGGATAAAAGTCTACTACACATAGTAGGCTAATCTACACACAGTTTATCCTCTATCCTGCATGCTGTGTTCCAGTGGCAACACACTGTGGAGAGGTTTGGTATGCCCTTACTGTTTATAAAATGTTTGTGTACCAAAGCAAGATCTAGGGATCAATCTAAGATAAAACACTTTCACACCAACAGATGATTGCATAATGTGTTTATCCACTGAATGCTCTATAAGCTCATGTCAGCATGGAATAGCTTAGCTTACCATAGGCACTCTATCAGATTCTCATCTATTTTATAGTCTGTCTAGTCATCAATGCAAAGAACTGATCACAGTACTTGCAATGCTGTAATGTAGATCTTCACTATCTTATAGACACTGAAGAAGTGAGGTTGATTCTAAAAGCAATTTTAATCCAAACAAGATGCTACAAACATTTCCATCTTTCAATTGTTCCATCTAATATCACAAATATCATAGTAACCATCTCAGTTTGTAACTATCCAACCAAAGACTGCCATTTAAAGATTCTTGATCCTTCCCAATAATAAGATGAAAGTCATATGCGTCTTCATTTAGACTAACAGAGAGACAATATAAAACTTGATCAAACTCATATCAAAGTGAGTAAAGGCTGCTGTGGTCTTACCTCTCCTTCTACTGCCCCTGTGTCTGTGCTGGAGGTGTCTGTGCCCCCCGTGATGGGGACGAACGTGCTCCTTGCCCGGCTTCACCGCCCCGCCGACTTCCGAGGTGCCGTCTGGCATACAGGTGCACTGACACTGGCACTGACGTGTGGCCTCTGCCCAGGTGAGGAGCCACGATGCCCACAGGAGCCAAGTGCCAGGCTGCATCCTCCAGTGTGTGTGTGTGTATGTGTGTGTGTATGTGTATGTGTGTGTGTGTGTGTGTGTGTATGGAGACTCCCCCTGGGACCCAGCTCTCCAGGGACACACAGCGCTCCCCTGCTAGAGCCTCCTCCAGAGGAGCCCCATCCCTGCCCTGCTCTGCGTGTTGGGAGACACCATGGGAGGGCGAGGTGTGTGTGTGTGTGTGTGTGTGTGTGTGTGTGTGTGTGTGTGTGTGTGAGAGAGAGAATGTGTGTCTGACAACAAAGTCTTGGAGCTCCCGAGTGTTGTTGAGTTATGCAGAGATGGTTATGAAGTTTAGCTCTCTTTTCTCAATCTATGTCTCTTTGCTCTGCTTTGTGCCTCTATTCCCACCCGCCTCTCAGTTCTCCCTCTCTCTCTCTCCCTCCCTCATTCATGCATACACACACACTCACACACACACACACACACACACACGCACACACACACAGACACACACACACACACACACACACAGACTCGACACAACAAACACCCGCGCTCACACACACTGACACACTAACACAAAACACACTCTCTTCTTTCTATTGACCCCCTTTTCTCTCTTTTTTGGATAAGAAGTTGGGGGAGAGCACAATGGCCCAAACACTAGTCTCAGGCACCACGCTGAGCGAGCTGAGAGAGAAGCTCAGGGACGAGGACCTGAGGTCCCGTCGCCTTCCACAACATGCGTACACGTCATTGGTTCTGCACGTACATATGGGTGGAAAACAAGCGGGGCAGGGATACGTACAGTATGTGTGTGTGTGTGTGTGTGTGTGTGTGTGTTTGGTGGGGGAGGGGGGGGGGGTTCAATACTAAGGAGGATCAGTTCCATTAATCAAGTGTCTGCTAGGTGACCGATCAAGTTCCCGCACAATGGCCGTCTCTCCCACTTTAAGACATCAAACGGGCAGGAATGTGCGGCCGCGACACCCACTGGCCCCTGGGCTCTGACAGGAGGCAAAACAGGCGCCCTCCCATCCCTGTGTTCCAGCGGCACGCCATTCACTCGGCGGCTTTGCACAGCGCTGTTTTCACACACAGCTGACCTCCTTTAATGGCCTCGGGTTCAGCCGTGCATATGTATGGGGGGGACCACTCCTCCTCTGGACGGGCTTCATCTCCCCCCCTCCCCCCCTTTCAGATCTCGGCGTCTTTTATTCAACTTTATTCACGTTTTTTTTTTTTGTCAATGAAAGTGGCCATGCCTTGAAACGACACCACCCCTTTTCCCCCTATAACTCACACTCGATAGATGAATGAGTAAATGATAAAGTAATAAAACTACCAAAATGGCCACAAAACGCTCCAAGCGATACAGAAACTTAACTGCCATGGCTATAGTTAGTGGAAAAGATGTGAAACTCTTCAGCTATGGCATTCATTCACGACTCTCGTTCCACACATCAGCTATCCCACAGCAGTAGTGCGAGCTTCCTTTTGACCACCAAGTGAGAGGGAGAGAGAAAGGGTCACACAAAGAATTCTTTTTTTTTTCTCCCTCTTTCTGCTCTCACAATTCAGAAGGCCTCTTCGCTCTGTCTCTCCACCCCATCCTCACCACAGCAAGGGAGCAAATTTGTAGCTGATTTTCCGCACAGTATGGGCTCATGTATCATATTGACTCTGAAGAGAGACCGATAGTGAGTTGTCTTGTACAACGCTCCAGGAGCAATGTCTTCTTCACAGACTCAGGAGGATTTCATGACAAGTCAAAACTGAAGCCTGATGTTATTTGAGGACATCACAATCTATATATGTATATATATATTAATAAAATAATTTAAAGTATACAAAATAATAAATTATTTCCTAACAAAGAATTCATTATTGGTAATTGTATAAAAAAGTGGAACATTTTACATTTACTTAAATTATTATTATTTTTTGGTAATTAATATTTTAAAACAAATTCCACACACACTTTGTACATAACAGACTGGGACGTTTGATGTTTTATGACTTTATGGACAGTCAAAAGCATTATTACAGTATTGTGAACTGTGTGCAAAATGTGTGTCTCCTATCAGACCATTATTTACTTTGTGGCTTGTCCTTCTCCCTGACCACCCAAAATCACTATAGGGACCACAAACGAATCAGCACAAAAGTACCCTGTGGCTGAGAGGCCATTGCTGTGCCCCCACGGCTGGATTTGGGGCAACCTTCGGACAGATAGCCTGACCCATCACCATAGGACCCCATATAGAGAGGACGACCAGCCACGCTTCACCCCTGCGATGGGGCATGGGGTCACAACAGCGAGGGGGCTTTTTTGGGGGATTCCTCCGACTGGCAAATCGGGCCTTAATCTCTCTGACTGGGAAAGAACGAGCTCCGCCGTCCCCTCCTGGGAGAGGCTAGAGGCCGGGGACCTGCCTGGCCGCGCTCAGATCCATCCCCCCGGGGGTGGCTGTGTGAGTGAGCAAGCGAGCGAGTATGTGCTCGAGTCGCCGATGGTACCCCCCTCTCGCCCATCACAAAGGGGGTAATGGAGCAGGACTGGTTCGCAGTGAGAAAATGCACACTTCCATCCCCGAAATACATCACAGCCGTTGCCTTGGCGACCAATTCCAGGCCTGACCTAAAAAAAAAAAGCAAAACAAATTTCCCCCTTTTTTTTTCCACAAGGCCACTGTGTTGCTGGCAGTGGTCTCCTGATTGTTCCCCCCTCAGAAGATCTACTTCAGTCATTTGTGCCCTCAACAAGGGGGGACACTTCAAGTGGCGCTTCAGCCTCCTGACAGCATAAAACCACTGCCTTTCAAGAATAACCGGCACACATAAATCAATAAATATCACTTCTACTCTGCTGCCATGTGCTTCTCAACAACTGCCGCCATCTCTGCTCTGAGATTCACTTCCGCTCTGTGATAGAAAGAGTAGAATGAGAGTGCTCCACGTATTGAAAGAGACAGATAGATAGAGGATGGTTACTTAAGCACAGTTGTAAGTTTAGTGCTCGGGCCATGAGAAAAGAGGATGGGGAGGGTGTGTGTGGGGGGGTGGGTGGGAGGGGGGGGGGTGTAGTTCTGCTTCAGTGGGTCACAATGCACCATTGCGTTGTTGCGCCTCCACCCCCCCCTCATTCACCCCATCCCATCCCACCCCACCCCTCAAAATCCAGCGCAGACACCCACATCCTGGGCCTGGCTCACACCTTTGTACCCTCCGATCTCCCTCTCTCTCTCTTTCTCTCTCTCTCTTTCTGTCTCTCCATCTCTCCTCCCCCCATCTCTTTGTATGTCCAGCTGGCTGCTCCACAAAGGCTCCTCCAGCTTGAGACTCCCGAGGCAGCCGCGTTCCCCAGACACTTTGTCCCGCTGCTTTTCCCACTCCCCTGGGAGGGGTTTTCTCTTAAGCTAGATGAAAATGAAGAAGGGTCAGCCGAGAAAAAGAGGAGAGAGAGAGAGAGAGAGAAGAGGAAAACTGACAGATACGCAAGATCAAAACATGACCTGATAAACTTAAGGTAACACAGAGGAAGCGACGCAAAAATGAAGGCGGATATTTTTGTGTGGATAGATATTTAGATCAGTGAGAAAAACTGCAAACAGCCATCAAACTAAAAACATCACAACATGCCAGTGGCTTAAAGAAAGATAGACTTCACAAGTGGATGGGTATGACTCAGGGCCTGACGAGCAGCACCACTTGATGATAAAAACCACCACTCTGTGATGAAACGTTCAATGAGTTATAAGGAGCATAATACCACACGACTGAGCTCACTATGATCACAAGCAGAACGCATGAAATTCCAGGACACCCATTTATAGCCCCTTACTTCATCTGATTCAGATTCAGGCCGGCTCCACCCCAGCTCTCAGCCAGCCCGTGTGAAAACCACGCTCGATCGGCCCGTCGAGTTCCCCTCTCCGCGCCGCTCTGTATGGGGATGCGGGCCGGAACTAATAGGATTGGATCTGATTCATTAGGCTCTCTTTCATCACCCTGGTTGGAATTTCACCGCACGTCGCAGGTCCCACCGGGTCCCCCCCCCCCCCCCCCCAGCTTTTGACAGGGGCCTCCGCAAGAACCGGGCCAGCACTGTCTGAGCTGGTGTAATTGAGCCCAAAAATAGTGGGCTCACCTCTCCCTCCTGCCGCATATACCGCCTGGCCCCCGAATAAGTCTGTCGCCTCGGAAAATGAAGGAAACAGCTCCGAGGGCCCTTGAGGGGGTGTTTTCCCAAGCAGGCCCAACACAGGGGCATTTTGGGGCTGGAGAAATTGCATCTAAAGTGTTGCACCACGCCGGATATCCTCGACTGCTGTGAATCTGAGGCACTGGGTGTTTTCCCATTCCACTACAGCCTAAGTGTGATATCAGATAAAGGCAACTTGAGTGGATAAAACAACACCTTTTCAGTGAATGAGGTGTCCAACATAAACTTACTCTGAAAGGGAGGAGGGAGAGTTCCTGAAGGGTTTACGACACTCAGAGAAAAAAAGAAAACAATGCCAGCTCAGAAGATTCTTGAAACAAATGACCGGTATACACACAATAAAATAAACATAGGCCTACTACTATAACAGGGAGAAAAGTATAAGATCTTTAACAAAGAGGTCATCAATGTGAATTCTATTCCTTTTCATGTTTCAGGGTTTCCACTTGCACATAAAATACGCAGGAGTACTCAGCAAGTATAACCTACAAATAATATTATCATAATACATCTATTAAAGTTTGGAATTCATGTCTTTGCTGCATCCTTGTTCTATGCATGCCGGCACTGTCAAGTTTACCGTCAATGGTAGGTTTCACGACATTTTTCTTTGAAAAAAATCATAAATTACAATGTTATTTTAAACTGCCACATCAATCAATTTTGTTTAGGCCTAACAACTACCGGGATCAGACAGTCTGTGGATTTACTGTGGATCATAAAAAAGGTTCTGTGATGGTGTCTGGGGAATCTAGGTGCCAGGGCACCCAGAGCTTGCATTTGTTGTCATTTTGCCAACAAGACACATTGCACATGGGAAAGGATATCTGAAAACATATGTGTAATCAAGACCTTGAAGATGAAAATTGTGTTATGTTTATGATTCTTCACCAGATCTAAAGAGACATACACAATTCACTTCAGCGATAGAAACAAGAATGTTTATTACAAAAGCTCATAATCTCCTTAACAAATTCTTAAATATACAAAAAGTCCAAACTTCCAAACAACAACTCAAACAAGAAGACAGGATAGAAAAAAAAGATGGCTGAGAGTACACTTGTTGAAGCATCTTATCTCCAGCCGGGCACATCCCGTGAAGTGAAGTCCAGTATTCCGTGCCAAGTTGGCATGACGCTCCACTTGCTAGTGGGTTCTCAGGGGCTTGGCATAGACCGGCTCCAGAAAATGTAGGGGCAACAACATGAAGAGCGCTGCCAGGAACACCAAACTGACCAGGGACAACAGCACGTAGCGCCCAATGAAGAGATGGTCCACAATCTGTAACGCAAGACAAACAAGAGAATCCTGATTATTCACAGAATGTACAAGTCTCTCTCCATGCAGCGTAAACAGAACACTGTCTTTAATATTACACAGCCTGAATAACGCCTGACCCAAATTTCACTCCGTTATGCAGTTCCTCTGTTTCTCCAGAGGATGTCAGCAGAGTTCCTTTCTGTACACCACATATACAACATAACATGTAGATGTGGCAGATGCTTTGCCATTCAAAAAAAGCAGGACTAGGTTGCACAGTCTGCAAAATCTGACATTTTTTTCCCCAGACATACACAGGAAAGGCGTTGTACCTTGTACTATAGGTAGGGGATTACCCACAGTGGCCGAGTAACAATCAAGCTTATTTACATTGCACAGCATGGCGTGAGATCCAGCAGCAATGCACATGATACGGAGGGACTGGTGGGGGTTTGTAGCCGTGACAAAAGATTTAACAGCCACTATATGCCAAATGACACCTGTTCAACTCAAAGTTTAGAGAGTGGCTGCTCAGCAATATCAAAGGTTTACATAACCAGACATTTACATTTCCCATTGGGGGAAAAGCCCATAGATTTTTGAATAGTGTTTTGATTTTGGGACTATTACCCCACCACCCCTCCTTTCTTCTCTCCCTCTCCCTCCCTCTCTCTCTCTCTCTCTCTTTCTCTCATGCACATTCTCCAGCTCTCTCTCACACCCACATAGAGTGATGACGGAGAATAATAATAAGCACATCCCCAATCCCCTTCTCGCTCTCGCCTGGCTGTGGCCTGTGAGGGACCCGGATCATATAAGAGCTCCTCGTATTATATACGACCTGGCCATTACAGGCCACAACACTGCTGTGGCCCGAAGATACGGCTGCGGATGTGTGTGAAGGGGTGGGTGGGAATCTACCGTCTCCAGTGGATGCTGTGTTCTCTCGTTTAATGCATCTCACTTTCTAATTTGCCAATTAGGCGGCTAGCAAAGCGCAGAGCTGGGGCCATGTTTTATTAATGTGGCATTGAGCGTGCAGCGCAGGGCCCTGTTTGGAGCCCGCCTAATTGGCACTGTGATATTATGCCTTTGTATAGAAGCGAGAGGTTGGTGGTGGTAGCTTACATGCCACACAGCTAGCTATCCAAAGAATAGAATATCTGCCATAGGCAATCTGCAAGTCAAATTGCATACACGGTCGGAAACTGGAAGAGGTAGCCATTTACTTTGTATTCAGATAGTCAACAATGTATCAACAGTGTATTAGTGGTTTTAGGTTGAATGATAATAATCAAAACAATTCACAACTCATTCAATGCAAAGTGCCTCGTTATATCCTAAATATACAGGTGTTATGCATGGCTCAATGTCCTGTTACACAGAGTTAGATGGTTAAAGTTCAGCTTTGTTTCAAAGACCCTCATAACCAAGTGTGATCTCGCCAGTGTTTAGTTGCATAGGCTACAGCTTATAAACACCTCCATATACCCTGCACAAATTATTCAGAGAGAAAATGTAATCATCACAGGTTTCACTACACACTACAGCTCTGGAGGGAAATAATTAAGAGAGCACTGCACATTTTTCTCATGTCATCCTATGGCTGCTGAGTGACATGTGAATGAGTTGGCGATCATATTCAAATTTGCATTGATCTATTAATTGGCGGTCAACTCATTCAAATGTCACTCAGCAACTGTGGGATGACATCAGATAAATGTGCAGCAGTCTCTTAATTTTTAATTTCCAGAGCTGTATGTTCCATTGGCTTTATGCAGTATATGTTTGTTTGTGGACAAGGGCTTGCTGTCTAAACACAACTATTTTACAGAAACATTATTTTGAAAAGACATCAGCCCAAAGGAATATCATACCGTTTTCTCCAAAAAATTCAATGTCTTTAGTTTGTTGTTGGTAGGCCTACATGTTTTCCAGAAAACGATTCAAGTTAATTGATAGTAGGCTAGTCTACCCTGGGTTCGTGGGTCAGCTATTATTACCTGAACTTCCTTGACAGGAGAAGGAATCTCGGAGGCGCGAGGGAACAACAGCAGGATCAGGGTTATGATGAGAGCCAGAAGAAGAACAGGGAGGATGCCCAATCTTCAGAGGTACAAACAGAATAAAAAACGGTCAGATTAGTGATTTTTACAATGAAATAGGTGTCAACGGTTATGGATTATCACCAGGCCAATGCTATAACCCGATTCTACTGAAATATGTAATGTTTCGTGGACGGGTAATCTTACTTGGCTGCGCCAGTTGTTCTTGATAGAAGTATGCTCACGGCGCTAGCCACAATCCAAATAAGAGCAATAAGGAAAACTCCTGTACCCACTCCCAAAAACATTCCCGTCATGATGATAGTGATTTTGCCGATCCGACACGATTAGTTTCACAGTCTGGAGGCTGGTTATAGCTTAAGGACCACGGTAAGATAACACGTAAACTTAGGTAAGCTAAGACAAGGTTTAATCAGTTTAAAGCCAAGTTAGTTTACTTCAGCTCATTCAATCCACGTAACGTTACTGACTAGCTAGCATCGACACGTTGCTGTCGCAGACTGTGATTTTATCACTGATGGTGCATTTGGTGGAAAACATTACTCTGGCTAACGTTGGAGTTATGCATTAACGTTAACGATATGCTATAATGTTATATTACAATAACAAGGACCATAACAAGCTATGATAGAACTAACGTCCACGTTACCGTTATAACGCCGCCTAATCATATTAACGTTAACGATATCTGGGCGCACACTTGCTACAAATAAAAATAAGGCGTACTTATTAGCGTCTAACCTACAGCTACAAAGAGTCTTCTTATTCGTTTGCTAAAAGTAACGTTAATCAACGTTAAGGTATGGAGCTAACATTAGTTAATGTAAGTTAGCATTGGCTAGTTGCTAGCTAGGATAGCAAGCTTCACTCACTGGCGATTTGCTTATAATTTAACAACTAGCTGCTAGACAGAATAGACAGCATCTCACACGCCATGTTAACTACTTCTGCTTTGTTGAATATACCGACAAAATAACAACGGTTCATGCAATGATCATCATCAATGATTTCGATTCATACAATGAAGTCCTGAAGTCAACGTTACTTTGGCAACAGCAAAGCCAACCTGAGATTGCTGTGCATTATGGGAGATGTAGTTATTACTCTGGTGTCGTGTTTCCAGCTTCATTCGCTTTTGAAAGGAAGGAGGGTTGAATTAAATGAGATTATTATGAATATCGTAGGCCTATTGTTATTGTTGTTGATGTTATTATTGTTGTCAGCATTCATTTTATTATAATTAGCCTATTATTGTCAATCCAGATCTATTTTGATAAATTGTTTGGTCTGCTAACAAATCAGACTTAGACTAGGCTATATTGTAAACGAATTAGGCTACTAACCTATCTAGAGTATGTCGCATTATTTTCTTTTAATAATCTGCTACAGGCTACTAGGCTACTGTAGAATGTAGGTTGCAATTTACACCGACAGGGGGCCAGCGGGTGCCGTGCTTCTTGATGGAGATGCGCAAGGCCTGTGGTGTATGGTATGCCACTGGAAACAGAACAGTGGAGGTGTAGGCAAGGGGTACCGCGAGGCAGAAGGGGGGGATGGTAGGAGGGGTCTTACATGGCAGACGTCACTGGTTGTGTAGGGGAGTATAGGCTGTGTTGTCAGCCTAGTGTCAGTCTGATGAAGATTGGCATTCAGGTAAGCTGTCATTCATTTTCAATGTCAGAGCATAGACCAGGCTAGCACTTCAGCGTCTTTTTTTCTTCGGTCTCATTACAAAAGGCAGGACATTATTCATACAGACAGGGCCATGGCAGGGAGAGAGTGAAGGGGGATATCGAGAGAGAGGGAGAGAGAGAGGGAGAGAGAGAGAAGGGGTGGGAGGAGGGAGAGAATGAGTGAGCAAGAGGGAGGGAGGAAGACAGGAGAGAGAAAAAGAGAAGGGATACAATTTTCTGGAGGTGGAGAGACTATTGGATTATTTTATCGCGTTGCTGCGTTTGGATTTGTAAAATATTATGGTAATTCGGCCGGAATTCTTGTAATTCCTTTAAAATGGCACACCGGTGTTTGCCATTTTACGCAACACAGCGAGGGTACTTGTAATCTCTTCTGCTACATTTAGTGGAGTGGAATGCATTAGTGAATTTGCTATCTTAAATTCAAATTAATTGACTAATTAATTAATTACATTTCTGAGATATAAATTAATGATTTGTAAATTATTTTCGTATGATACTCAGAATCGAAGTGTTATGCAGTTTAAAAGGATAAAAATTGGCAGTTGCATACCGTTTTGTTTAATTCCACCTCGGTGCATCGGCGACTGTTCAGGAGACTACACTTTCCTCGAGCCCTTTTTTCGTACAGGGAGGACCAGCAGTAGACAGGTTCTAGCCAACTGATCGCGAACTAATTTAAGGCACAGTGTTCCAAAGGAAAACAATCCACAGTCAAAATAGGCCTGATTTAAGGCTACAGAAAAGACAACAGCGTCGTTGCATTTGCTTTGATCTGATATAGTGGAATTAACTCTGTGCTTAGATTTGCCTACCTGCAAACTTTTCAGACTGTTGGCTATGTCATGACAAACATCCGGTTCGACAAGAGTGCTGTTGGAATTGTGAAGTTTTGGATACATTAGTCATATTAACGTTTGCACTGTATTTGTTGGTTTCACTCTAAAGTTTATCAGACAACGTGGCTTTCAAATCCTAGTTTAGCATATCTATTTTTTGTTTTTGCTGAAGAATCGTATTGTCATGATTGTGCTGACTTCAGAATAGTCATTGCGTAAAGTGGAGTTCAGTGCAATGCTCATCGAAGACTTGTAAAACTTCATGCGAGACATCCTATAGATAGTAGCTGCCCTTGCCACATTTTGCTCGAACATTTAGAAGAATTTTGGCTTTGGCTCATATTATGTTAAGATCAAAAATGGCAGTTTTTGTGTTACTGTAGGCAGTGTTAGGAAATAAAGTGCAAAAGTGCTGTATGATAGTTTCACATGTCTGATGTAGTGGGGTGTGGCATACAAAAACATTGTGCAAGCTGTGCAGAACTTGCTTATGTTTTTACCTTGTACATTGGCTTATAGGAGCCACTAATAATAGGTTGCACCTATATATTGTTTAATTAAGGCAAAATTATATATATTTTCATCATAACCAATATTAAACATTTTATGGAACAATTAGGACGTTTTCTCTTTATTCTGTTTGACAACCTACTATTAAAACATGTCAGTGTGTGGTGAACTATCAGTGTGTAATGGTCGTTGTCTGATAGACACGAGTGGTTGGATAGTGGCAATTTAAATGTTGAAATCCCTGCTGGGATCTTAATTGATGATTTGTGTCATGGGACAACCAGCCTAGGGGCAAACACTGCCAACACAAAATATTCAGACATTATTTGCATATTCTGATTCCCCATGTTAGCAGTAAATTACGTTATGAGGAGCAATTTTGAGAGACCTGCAGCTTTTCCAGTCTAATCACTAATAGAGTGATTCGGGCTCTCTCAAATGAAGGAAATAAAACACAAAAAGAGCATATGTTACCAGCCAATTGAAGCATTTATGTATGGACATAAAGCTATTTGGAAAATTGGAGCCATCTTACTGTCATTTGCTCAATCCGAATCCAATGTTTAGAGCATAACATTCTGTAGATATCATTAAGATTTGTGGGTCTTGTTTGTCAGGCAATGCTTTATTGTCAGACTCCACAGTGCCTTATACTATTTCCCTCCTAACTGGGTAAAGGGAAGAATCATATCACCCTAATTTGTGAGGCCTTTGTCTTGATGGTCCTAATTTTAAGCAGGTCTGCAAGGTTCTGAATCAGTATCTTATTCTTTTTTTTCCCCTCCTCAAAGTTGCTCTTTTTAAATTGTGCTTGCTATCCTTGGGCCGTTGAGGTCCGTGTGACCTCTGCGAAGAAAGGTAATGGCACACCTTTAAGCCCAGTTGATCCCAATGACTCTCTGAGGACCCAGAGTCCTGCTATTGCCATTGGACAATTCCACCTTCCAACGACATCCCCATGCTTGCTGCTGCCCCGCTCAGGCGCTTAGTCGCTTGGCATAGCAGTCGGGTCTGCCTCCGGGGACCCACAGCGTGAGGCAGATTTGCTTGATTTATGCCCCTAGAAGAATTTTTGAAAGCAATATGCCTTCGTTCACAGCCATCACACCGCAGCCCAAGCCAAGTGTGTGGGGTATTAAAGCTATATGTGATAGCAGCTATAAAATATGGTGCTAAATATACCTGAAAACATTGGTGAAACTGCATAACAAAATGCTATTTATAACACTGACAGTGGGTAGAGTGTAACACATGGCAATGATGTTGTCAAACAGTTCACCACCAATTTGAATGTCAAAGCAATGTTGGATTTAAAGCAATATTAAGTCATGAACAACAGCAATTGTTATTTTTCAAACTGTAAAACACTATCACACCTTTTTGTTTTGTGGCATAAGCAAACAAACAAATCAAACATGCAAACTAAACCTATTTTACACCCAAACATTTATATGCAAGCATCTTGATTTCCAAATGCTGGCCTGATTGATTTTCATAGTTGTTTGAAGTAGGTGAAGAGGTCATCCTTAATTTGATTTAGCATATGGTCCCATATTAGACTTGTTATTGCACAAACAGTATTTACCATTGTGTCAAAATATGACCAGCATTGACTAGTCGTTGTCAAAAGAGATGGGCAAACTATTCTCATCCAAGATGTTTCTTGACTTTTTAAAAAAAAAATTGTTTCTTATCACGCAGGTCCAGATCAATATAAATGTTATGTACGGTGGTCCTACTCAATGAGATTCAGAATACCTCTCTGTCTCATTCTGAAATGTTCATTTCTTCTTAATGTCTTACCACACTCGAGTCACTCACATCACTACTTGGCCTTTCGGCATTCTTCTATATTTTAGCATCTCCTCAAACAATCTCCTTAGTTATTCTCAGGAAGGTGTAATGGCCAAAAAAACATTTTCACTGTCGAGGCATCGCTCACGTGTTTGTGGTGCTATTAGACCGCCACATAGCGCTATTTACGGATGGAGAAGAATAATCTTCATTTCTAATGTTGCTGAGAGGCCTGTGCCAAAGCTATCACCTCGTGACTGGTGACGTGGGCAGGGGGGTATATATATAGCCTGTAGCACACAACCCATCGTCGTCTAAGGTCATACTCATTCTAGACACAAGTAGCCAAATAAACTTCCAAGAACTTCTAACGCGACATGCAAGCTTCGCTCACTATTCTAGTTATTCTTTCTTGGTTCCAAATGACTGGAGCCATCCAACAGAAGATTGCTATATAGAAGCACTCTAAGTGGTAATCAAATTACTTGGCAGAGTCTATCATGCGAGTTGTACGTGATATACAGTATGTTAAATGTAGATCTGATCCTCATCTATGCTAGTGCAACTGTGACCTTAATGGCTGAGTAGAGCCTCGTTCTGTATCATCAAGAAAGATGCAGTATTGTGTAGCTGGCAGTGCCAAATCACTTAGTGCATCACTGGAGCATGGGGAAATTAATGTTTCAGGATTTCACTCAACATGCCACATTAAGATGACACCATCATGAAAGTACGAATACTCTTTTGACTCTTGAACAGGTTCTATAGATTTATAGATCTACATGAGCACTTCAGTGTATGGACTGTGTGCACTGTCCTTGAACACTTAGAAAGTATTTGCAAAGCGCTGTGCTGGCTGAGAGGAAAACAGAATGGCCAATGAAATGAGAGGACCCCGAGCTATTCATCTAACCTTTCAGTACACGCGTGATCTTGTCCCAGGGTCTTGTCCGACGGGAGGATGACGAACAGCGCCACTATCAGCTCCACAGGGAGCACCGGGTGCTGGGCCTACTGGTCACACACTCTGGGCTGTGCTGGACAGAAGGCATATGACTATGTGAGTTATGGCCGCTGAAAAGAGCCCATTACATTATATTATCCCAGTGCAGGTCCTCCTCACTGCTCAGCCTGGCAGAGCAGAAGTGATTAGGGGGCAGCGCAGCGGAGAGCTGACACAGTGGTCCCAGTGCATCTCCGAGCCACCGCCCGCCCGCAGCTCAAGATCAGCATATTATCAAATGAGAGAGATGATGGTGGCGAGCCATCACCGACCTGGGATGAGCAATAGAGTCGGGTTCATGAAGGGACTGCTGTGGCATGGCCCCTTGGTTATGCACCCAGGCAAGGGAGAACGCTGTCGGTGGGGCTTTAGATTGGCCAGTCGTCGCCTACCTGTGTTTTGCCCATATACCTGCAGGCACAGCTCAGCCTCATCTACTTTTAAAGACTAAATGTGCAGTTCTTAAACTCCCATTTTTTTTTCTCAAACTGCCAGAAACTTGCTGGCAGAAGCCATTTAGTCTGGCAGCGCCAAATTAGCATGAACAGCTCCTTAGCCCACAAGGCAGTCAGTGCAGAGCAGGATAGAGACTATATGCTCCAGGCTGTATGGAGTGCTTCCTGATAATGGGAGACACCTTATAAGCTCATCTGCCACATCCTCTCTATCCTTCTGCACCAAACAATGAGTTCACCACCAATAAGCTGTAGAACATTTATTCTGCAGTCATTTTTTGTCTGTGGATGCGTAGCTAAAACTTATGCCTAGCCAGATGTACCAAACATCTTAAAACTTCACTTTCAAAGTATACGTGAAATTTACCACAGTGGTAAAGATTTTATTATTATTTTATGATTATTCCTATTTGGATATATGAACATGTCAGAAGCATATTGCAAAACAGGCTGGATTGAACAGCAGGCAGTTCTAGGCTCCAAGTTTGCAACGATGGGTGAATGGTTGAACAGCTGGAGTATGGAGCTCCGGCGTGTGACAGATGCTGATTCTGGACTGGGGAAAGCCAGAATGGAGCTCTATGGGCCGTTGACTGGCAGGAATGAGAGCTGAGATGTAGCGCGCAGCAGCATCAGCAGTATCAGGAGAAGCAGAAGCAGCAGCTCTGGGAAAGCAAGACAGGCTGGGATACTAGACAACTCCACACGCTGCTCCAAACGCTTGATTTGGCCACGTTAACTGACACCCACTAATCAAATCTTGGCACCGATGTGGGATAAAACGCAACGTGAAGTTCAGGAAAAGTACAGCGACGGGGCTTGTGTACCTGTACGCCGAACCCTCGGCCACGTCACCGGTCACAGAGTGACGGCTTTCACTGAGGATTCTCAGAAGTGCATGGGGCACAAAGCGTTCCTTATCCCTGAATAGCAGCTCACGATAGCATTGCTATCCCTGTCACAGTGGCAGTCAATAGAACACAATCAAGTAGAGAGTATTACATTCACATCCCATAAAAGCATGATATAAAAATATAAATCCTTGTAAATCTAGGTGAAGTGGAAGTGCACTTTATTTTCAACGCAATACATGAGTTCTATTTTACAAGGCTTTTGCCCCAGAAAATATTAAGGAGTGCCTTTCATCCTAGCAATATAAAGCATTAAGGCATGCTAGCCGCAGGGATACCGTAAAGCCCTTGGCTTTCCTTGGCTTTGGCTTATTAGATGATTTAGTGACCTGCTGCAGCCAAAACCTTTGAAATACCAGCATGGATTCAGCACTACTTATGCAGGGTCTTTCTCAACTGTGTGCCGTGAATTTACCTCAGACAAAGATGATCTATTACTGTGTTGTGTCCCTTATATAGTTTCAGTATATTCCATAGGTTGTCCTTTTTTTCTTCTTTTTTTGTGCTGAAGTTAAACGAGAATAAGATCAGAGGCATGTGTGCATATGTACCGTATGCTCATACACTTATATGTTCCAGTTCTTGAAGAGTAAAATCAATACTGAAGTACTTTGTCATTAGAACATTGCAGCCAGTCAACCAAGAGAAGTTTGCCAATAGTAGCCACTTGTTAAAACGTCAAATCAAAAGCTAAACTGGTTGTGAGTTTAAATTCAGGCTGAAGCTAAGAAACTGCTCAGAATAATGATTCTGTTTACCTTTTTGTGTAATTGTGTAATTGTCGACGTATTTTGAATCATCCAAATGACTGACAGCTTTCATCTGTCTTTCATGGTTCTCTGTTTTATCTCTTTAAATTCCTTTGGCTTAGTGCAGTAAGTGGAATGATATCCTTGTTATTAGCAGTGGCCTCTAATGCAACTGTCGTGAGTCACACTTTGCTAAGTAGTTTGTGTGCGCTGTGAATTCAGATCAGCCTTTTTCTAAAGTAAAATATGCATATTTAAGCCCAAAATGGCAAATTTTAGATCTGCAAAATGTAGTTGACTAGTCTCTTTAGTCGTCTTTGGTTTTGTCATGTTATACTGTAGATGTCGCGTGACAATACATAATATGTTCTGACACATTTACACCATCATTTGGCAAGAATGTCCTTTTGAAAGGATGTACAGATTATATCAGCCAATGAAGTCTAAAAATGATGTATAAGAAATTAAACAGACAAATGAAATGGAAATGTTCAGCTTTGGTTTCTGTTGCTGCTTTCCAAAAGGATGTGTGAAACTTTGTCTACACAGTGTCTGTTTTGGTAATTAGATGAATCATGATGTCTTGATCTTCTTTTCTTTGGATCTTTAGTCTCGGACAGGCTAGGCTGCGACAGCAGCAGACAATCTGAAGAGCTATCTAAAGACACGCTTCCACACAGTGTAACTCGCCAGATAAAGCCCAAGACAGTCTAAACATCAGTTCACTTAAAATGTCATTGCCTTTAAAAAAACCAGGGCAGGTATGATGAAGACGTTCCAGGAATGAGCATGTGCCAAAATGGAACGCTATAGCTATGTTATCAGGAGCAAAACAGCCCTCTGCACATCGCTCCCCTTTTCATTTCGTCCTTCAGAATAGAGTTGTTGACAGCACTGTGCTAAAAGTAAAATGTAAACAGCTGTCACTAGTCAGGCGAAATGTAGATGCAAAGAATATGGATGGCTGCCATGTCCAGGCCAAGACGGGGGACGGTTCGAAAGGGAAACAGAGCTCTTGGCTAGGGGTATGCGTGGTCTTTATACCAGACTGCTGTTATTCCCACTTGGAAGGCCTTTATTTGACTGCATTTATAACCGAGGTGAAAGATAAGAAAAAAAGACTTGTCATCAGGCGTCACCGATCGCTTGGCCCTCCTCAGCTCCCCACGGACGAGCGGGGATGTTCAGCGCTGCGGCCTGGGTATTTATAAACAGCTGTAGACATTTAATATAGCCAATAACACCACACTTCTCAACTTTCAGCGATGTTCAAAGACACCACATCCTCCGTGTGCATAAAAAAAAAAAAAAAAGTGCATATCACTGCACGCAGAGCCGGCACGTCGTGGAAAGGGTTAACCGTTTCCTCCCCGGTCTACGGGAGGCATGGAAAAGGGGGTAAAGGTCACGGTGACTTCAGAAACCGGAGGGGAATTCCTCACTGCCTCGAGAAGCGCGCTGTCCCAGCTGAGGTGCCTAGAATGGGCCTGTGTGATCCCGTCACAAAAGCCCAAGTTTCGGCCGGGGGATCTTGACATCTCTGGCACTGTGTGGCCGTGCTTCAAAGCCGTTTAGTGTTATCTATTTCCCAACTTGCCTTTTTTATGTAAGGGAAGGGACACAAATGAAAGAGTTCTTCAAAGGGAGGGAGGGAGCCAGGGGTGTTTGTGTTATTTAGGATTTTTTTTTTTCTCGCTGACCGCCCTTATTGTTGGACGGTTTGAGATCTGTGTGCCGTGTAGAGCACGAGGCTGCCCTATGAGACGCAGCTGGAGCTGAGAGCCTGATGAAAACTGAAAGCCCCCCCTCTCCAAACCACCCACTCACACATAGACTTCAACACACACACACACACACACACACACACACACACACAGACTCTCTTTCTTTCTCACTGACTTGAACACATACACACACACATTCATACAGACACTATCTCCTCTCTTACACACATACACACACACACACACACACACATACAGGCTCTGTCTCTCACTCAAGCACACACACACACACACACACACACACACACACACACACACACACACACACACACACACACTCACTCACTCACTCACTCACTCCCCCCATCCCCATACCCATGGTTCATTCCTTAAGTCCCTGGACAGGAAGCCCGGTGAGCAGCCGCTGTCTGGTTTGGGAGCGAGGCTTGTGCTGGCCGCGGTCCAGCTCACCCTGGTGTTCTGCTGCGAGTGGAAAAGCGCGTGAGCTGGAAGAGAACTCTGAAGGGGCCGAATTAAAGCTTAAGCGCCGACTCAAATAGAACAAATGACTTCTCAAATCACAAAACGCATCCACACACACACATTCACAGTGTGCCCAGACTAAGGCCATAAATTGAGGATATCCTAAAGTCGTAAAGCATATTCAATCTGTTCTGGCTCAAGACGTAGACGTTGCCGACTCCAAAAGACAGATGAACCAGATTTATTTTCTTTTTTTTTCTCTCTTTCAGGTGTTGTTTTTGTCATTTGAAATGTGACAAATCTTGTAGTCAGACGAAATGGCATTGAGACGAGAAAGGCTTTGTCACAAATGATGCCGTTAAATAGGGAGGAAGTGGTTAAGTTCTACCAGCTTTTCATGCGGAATATTTTTAGCGTGAAATTCCTTTTCCTGTTTGGATTCTGCTTACAAAGAGGAAACAGGAATGAAGCTCTATAACAGAAAAGTGCCACCATTAAAATAAGGAGAGCGTGTGTGTGTGTGTGTGTGTGTGTGTGTGTGTGTGTGTGTGTGTGTGTGTGTGTGTGTGTGTGTGTGTGTGTGTGTGTGTGTGTGTGTGTGTGTGTGTGTGTGTGTGTGTGTGTGTGTGTGTGTGTGTGTGTGTGTGTGTGTGTGTGTGTGTGTGTGTGTGTGTGTGTGTGTGTGTGCTTGTGAGTGTACAATATGTGTGTGTGTGCTTGTGAATGTGTGTGTGTGTGTCTGTGTGTGCACACACTTGTGTGTGTGTACTTGTGAGTGTGCGCTTGTGAGTAGGTGTGTGTGTGTGCGTGCTTGTGAATGTGTGTGTGTGTGTGTGTGTGTTGTGTTACGTTGCATTGCAGGCCCTGTGTTGTGTCTAGCCCAGCTTGGTCAGCTGTGCAGTGGTTTAATGTGGAGTTTAAAGCCCCTCCTGACGCCAAGTTGGGTCCAGTTACCCCAGTGGGAGTACCTGCCATTGTCCTCTAAATCCCTCCTAATTCCCAAGAATTCAGCCATCTTGGCCTTTAAGTGCAGCGCTTGTGCCATGGAGAATCTATTAATCGTACCGTTTCATTCCCTCTTCTTTCTCCCTTTCAGAGGAAGTGATTGAACATGTTAGGGGGAGCTGTCCATGCACTCTCTCAGAAAAATCTCCATTCCTTTCTATTGCTGTGTGATAGACGGGTTTTCCTCCTTATGATGTGTTAATTCTTATGTAAAAATAAATGGAGGAGGAATACATTTCTCTCCAGTGCTTTGTCCAGACCTCTCTCTCTCTCTCTCTCTCTCTCTCTCTCTCTCTCTCTCTCTCTCTCGGTTGATTTATGCTACGACAATCCATGATGGTCTGTATAATCCATAATTTGATGCGTTGTGTTGTGGTACAAAAAGTTATCCGTGGCAGCTTAGAGATACATTCATAAAGAACAGGTCAGTGCGCACATCCTATAGCTTCAGAACAGGATGAATCCAAAGACTGCTGGAAAAAGGACCCACGCATTCAGTTTTCTCCTTTTTGCCGTGTTTTGACCACGTTTTGACAACATTTCAAGTACTGTAGGTTCGGGGGTCAAAAGTATCTCTTAGCACAAACCGATTGTGCGGACTCTTTGTTTCAGGAGACTATAGGTACTTCTCTTTCGTGTGTCTCCGTACTACTACTATCTTTACTACTTTTTTTTTTGAAGGGATTAAATGTGCATATAAATCAGCTCGCTGTCGTCATAGTAACATGAGGTATGAAAACCTCGGAGCAGCTGTTGTTATCACAGAGTTTGAACAGCCGGGGGGCTGTGCTTGCAAAGCTCTATGGGACATCAGCTGTGCAAACTCCCACTGGTTTCCAGATAATGTCAGTTAACCTTCCAGGATGTCTGATAAGTCTAATTGTTTTGTTTTGATTTGCCAAGTATGTTAAAGATCGCTTACATATGGGAAAACTCGGATTAGTAAAAACTTTGTACATGAAGTCAAAATAAAGTAATTAAGAAAGTAGGCCTAATTATGATGGATTGAAAGTGTGATGCCGTTTTACTTAAACATATTTGGGCGTAAAAATGTTTTTACAATGAATTTAGACAACAATTGCAGTCATGATAACAGCAATGCCTAGAAGTGTGGTAGTCTCCTGTCTAGCTGTACCCATTTTCTCCAATGCATGCAGTCCTCAGGCTCTAAGTCTCTGTTGGTGTGCCCGTGATTCATTAGACTGGTAACCTAATGTGATAGATGTGGTGTGTGTGTGTGTGTGTGTGTGTGTGTGTGTGTGTGTGTCTGTGTGTGTGTGTGTGTAGGAGGAGGATGCTATATTGTCTGTGTATGCTAGTGAGTGTGTGTTTATGTATGATGCTTGTGGTGTTTGTGTGTGTAGGTCTCTCCCATCCTTGCCCACTCACTCCACTCCTCCTAAGAGCAGCAGGCCTGGTGTGTGTGTGTGTGTGTGTGTGCGTGTGTGTGTGTATATATGTGTGTGTGTCGAGAGGGCTAGGCGCCCAGGCGGCAGGGCCAGATGTGCTGCTCTGCTGCCTGAAGAATGCTAATGCTTCCTGTGTGGTTTTGGTGAGTAAAGGCGGTGATTAGTCCGCCAGGCCCCCGGAGGGAGCTGCTCTGCTCCACTCCGTCCTAATTCACTTTGACGTCAACAGGAAGGTTACCTGGGTCTCCGGGGGCCAGGAGGAAAGGACTGGGGATGGTAAAAGAGTGGGTGGTAAGGGAAGGGGGAGGGCTTCAACTGCGGGGCTTGGGGGAGATTATGGGAAGCAGAGGGAGGTGTGATGAGGGACCAACACAACCCTGAGGAAACAGGAGATATGCTCCCTGAGAAGAGAGAGAAAGAGGGAGAGAGAGAAGGAGAGAAAGCCAAAGAGAGAGAGAGAGAAGGAGAGAGAGAGAGACTCATCCTCATCCTTCCACCTTTGCTGGAGATTGGGGGGTAGAGTGAGGCTTGTAGACACCATGGCGCCCCCTCCGAGTTCCCTCAGCACTTCCTCGAGAAGACAGACGCGGGGAGAGAGAGAGAGAGCGCGAAAGACGAGAGAGACACGGAGACGCTCCTCCACCTCCTTTCACCTTTCCTTTAAATCTTTGTCAAAGGGGAGCCCGTAGACAACACTCCCTCCCTCGCTCCCTCCCTCCGTTCCTCCCTCCCTCCCTCCCAGCCTGTCTGTCTCCGTGTGCATGTTCCCCCTCTGTGCGCTTAAAGCCTCCCGCTGAGTCAGGGCCAGGCTTACCGTGTGTACCTGGGCCCTCAGCGCGTGCACACCAGCCGAACACTACACCCTTGTTCTCTACAGTCTGGGGTTAGGGAAGCCCAGCAGGACGACTGCTTCAAGAAGAAGAAGGGAAAAAAGAAAACATTTGAGTGAGGGAACAACACCTCCACCCCTAAAAATATCTTTGAAGAGCCGCATGCGGCCCACAGAGTTGACGTTAGAACTCTGCAGCTACAGAGCGGTCACTTTTGATTTCTCTCCTGTCTGGATACCAAAATACAGAAACACTTTCAAAACAACTCTCTCTTTCTTCTTTGTAGTGATCCTAACCATAGTGTTTACTGTACATTGTTTCATTGGTGGAGGCTGGGTTTGTTTTAGAAGGTATGTGTATTATCTTAAATCCTTGGAGCACTTGAGGTAATGTGGGTTGAGTGAGAGTTGGCTGGGCCTCTACCTTTAGCAGTTGCAGACTGCCGTCAAAATCTCTGGGCATATTTAATAGATCAGTAGCAAAAAAGTGAGGACATGGCCAATAACCTTGATTGTATATCAGTTTAGCAATTGTGCTATAATAATTTTTGTCCCTACCGACCAAAAAACATCTAAGAATAGGACCCAGGTTGAAATATGCTGGAGTTCCCCTTTATCCATCACGTTGTTAGCACAGGAAGGGACAGGAGACATAATGGTCACATTTTAGCAAGGGAGGGGATATACGCGCTAACCGTCACATTTTAGCAGGGGAGGGGACGTAAGGAGCGGCAAGTCTCTTTAATTGAGTGTGAAAGCAGCTGGGCATTCTGAGCCATTTCCCCTGTCAGTGCCATGGAGTGAGTGGCTCTCTCTCTCCCCTCTCTTCCTCTCTTCCTCTCTTCCCCTCTCCTCTCGTGTCTCTATTTCACCCTCTCTCTCCCAGCCTCTTCTCATTACCCCCCCCCCCACCCCCACTGTCTTTTTCTCTGTCTCTCTCTCGCTGGCTCTGCCATCACTCTTCCCCTGCCCCCCACCCTTCTCCCTTGTTCTCTCTCTCTCCCTTTCTCTCTTTCCCGTTCTCTCTCTCTCTCTCTCTCTCTCGCTCTCTGTCTCTGTGTCCTTGTGGCCCTAATCACACTCAGATTCGGCCTCTTACGGAGCCCTGGCGCATATTGTCTTACACTTAATTTTGTTAGACCTAACGAGATTCCGCTAATTAAATCTCCTCCGGGCTGGAGAGCCCTTTTTTCTCCTGATGGGTGAAATGATTGTTTGTAGATGTTTTGAAGCAAATAAACATTTTCCGTCGCGGTGCCAAGGGGCGGATAACAGCGTGAGACAGATCTCTAGTCAGATCGCTTTGCCATTGTCAACTTTAAGAGGCTTCACCAGTCATTAAGTTTCCGTATCCAGCATGTTCGCAAGCCACTTGCTTTTGCATGGCATGAGTTTAAGGGTATATTGTGTTCTTGCATTGTTTGAAATGAGATGGATGGTTATATGAACTTTGGGAGGGCCTGGTGTGGCTGTCCCATTGTATAGACGGGGAAATGAGTGTTTGGGGGGGGTGGGGGGGGGTTGGCATTGTGTTTGGCATTTGCCCACTGCCATTGTGGGGGGGGGGCCTCAGGAGGCTCTCTTAAACTATTGTGGGACCCGACCTTCTGTTTCCCGCCCTGTTCTCTGGGCACACGGTGCCAGTGTGGCCCCTGGTGACCTCTGGAGCTCCGGAGCGAGGGCCTCACCTCGGCCTCTTTACCCCCTTCGCTGGGTTTTTGGGAAGGGTGCCCAAGTGCTCGCAGAGGGCACCGATGAAACACAACCATAGATCAGGTTTCTGCCACCTGTTGCCCGGCTTTAGGGGGGGGGGGCAGGTCCTCCGAGATGCCCTGGCATCGGCCCCTGCCAGCGAGCCGCGCTGTCAGAGCCAAGCGGAATCTTCCGCTTTGAATTATCTAGTTCCTCCAAAGGCAGTATATCACTGCCTAACGCTGATATGTAAAACCACTGTTTAGTACTCAAAGGAGAGCAAACAACTAGAAGCACGCATTTAATGAATGTATGTCACTTGGCTCTGATTCTCATGTTCATATAATTAACAGCAGTGATATTCAGACTTACAGCCACTTTATTTTACAGAGTTGTATTTCTAAAGTGGAGAGATATTAAGTTGTTATGCCACTAAATGATCTCACTGCACAGAGATGATATTACTGTTACAGAGATCATATTTTATGTCTGTTTCTTGAAGTGTAAAATTGAGTGAAAACCTCCTGTGACCTCTGTAGCCCTGCAGTCTAGAGTACCAACGTGATGATATCACTTTCCCCCTGGCCACTGTGAATCATTTCTTGGTCAGTAGTTCTGTTGTTGGTCTGTTATCATATTCATCAAATCAGAAGCAAAACCTATTACATGAGTTGACTTTGTCGTTTGGAAAGAATAGATAAAAACTCTTTTCTCAAACATCTGCCCTTGTGATAAGTTAGTATATTATTTGTTTACAATATGAAGCACTGTTATAAAGTTAATATGGAGGGGGGGGGGGGGGGGTACAAAGGGTACTTAAAGGCACAAGACAGCAGGGGGTAGAGGAGGAACCCCCTATGCTGAAATGAAAGCTGAGCCCAACATTAAACTCACATAAAATAGACTGGAAGGCAGCGCATAAAGAAATCTAATTAGCCATGCAAGAACACTAATATTCAGTCGTGTATTCATTGTGGTGAATATGAGAAGAAGCAAGAGAAGGGGTTGGATCGTGAGATTGTTCCATAACAAATAGCAGCACATATTACAGATGAGTAGGATAGAGTACCGCAGCACTGCAAGTACCATGGTAGACACATAGACAGGACAGTTAAACAAGCTGGATAAGTGGATGATTGGCACTGATTTCTGCTATGACTGCCCGGCCTGTCGTATAGCTCTGTGGTCCCATGATAAGATTAGCCTTTGCGAAGAGGATGCGCAGTAAGCTTCAGAATGCAATGCTGCCCAGGACGAAACATACATGTCAACATTTAATGCTAGTTATTATGTATGAAGGTAAAGGTGTATTGTCCCACTCTTGGTACAAATGTTATGAAATGTCTCTTCGGGGATCAATAAGATAATGTAGCTATCTATCTATGTTATAGACATAAACACAAACTATTTGGGCAAGTTCAGGAATTATCTCACTGTCATTATAGATGGAATATCTTCAGAAATGCACCCAGTGATTTCGCCCTTCCTAGGGCTAGAGCCACGATCTATGAATTTTACATGATAGAGAAGGATGATCGGCCTGTGTGCACGTATACAACATAAGATATAAGACAGAGTGAGAATTCAATAGCAGAATATACATTCATGTAAAAGGCATCATCATTTCTTTTGCCAGTGCAATTCCTGAGTCTGAGCATGTGTTGTGTGCTAACCAGTGCCTCTGTGGCAACAGCAAGAAGGAAAAAATCAATTCAAAAGCGGCCATTATTATGCTCGATATGAATATATTCTAATGATCTTGAAAACATTTCCGCTGCCTGTTAACGAGTCAGATACATACACATTACAGGTCTAACAACAGCAAAATGGCGCTTCCGTGACCTTGCTGTGCTGCCTCTAGATTCACGTTTGAGCAGCTCATCTATTTGTGCCTTTTTCTTTGTTTCACACCTCGATTGCCTACTGCCCCCGACCTCCTCAGCGCTCACCTCAGCCTCCGCCATCATCGCTAGCTTTTGCAGCTCCTCAGTCAGTGTCTGTGCTTTAGCAGGCATGATTAAAATTATGTTGATTTAGCTTAGCTTGCCCCCCCCCCCCCCCCCCCCCCCCAACCACCCCACCACCACCACCACCACCACCATCTCAATGGAGGCTTATTAGTTTGAATATTTTTTTATTTATTCCCATTTCTTGGGGTCCCCGTCGGCATTTCCAATTACTCTCGCCGTTCGGCTGTAATTGCCTCCGTGCTAATGGCCGCCAGACAATCGTGCTAAATGAGGTGAGGGCGAGAGAGGCAGCGAGCTCGACTTCATTAAGAGCTAATGGGATTTTATTGGGGGGACCGAAGACCCGGCTCATCAAAAAAAGAAAATGGAAGGAAAACAAAACAGATGGAGGGAAAGAGCCCAAAAAACGAGCAATGCTGAAAAAGAACTGCTCTTTTTTTTAAAACGAGCATTAAGGACAAAACATCATTCCTCTGTCTCCATCAATGCTACAACTCCCTGCCAATGAATGCACTGTTCTACTGTTACTATAATACTGTTGTGTATAGTCGTCAAAGATAAGAAGTGTCCAATCACATTTTTTTATTTGTGTTATGTCGGCGGTATGGTGCCGTTTCAGTTATCTGATATTTTAAACTGCTATTTTAAGGACATGTACTTACAGATTTGCAAGTCCTGTTATGGGAAGATCACCATAGCCACAGGGGATTAGAGGACTGTTACATAGTCACACATCATAAATAGGTACCAAACTAGTATTTTGTCTGGCAGATATTATCTACAAGAAATATATTTCAGTGCTTTACACTTGTTCAGGAGATTGTCAAGAAAGAACTAGAATAGTTTAATATCAAACAATCAAAAAAAAGATAATAATGACGATAATAATAATGATGATAATAATAATACAACAATACAAGACAACAATAACAAATATTACACTAATAATACCCTGTCCAATTAGGATATTTTGAATAGACTGTCTGTGGAACAGGACTTCGGAAACTGGAGCCTTATATTTACTCTCTTTGAATCAGGTCTCTCTATTGGAAGTGGTCTTTTATAGCTTGTTAAAGTCCAGCCTGTAAATCTAACATTGTTTCAGCCATTTCCCCTCATCAGTGTCATGTTTTAACACTACCGTCAATTAGCTCCAGAAGCTGGGAGTGTGGCTCATGCTAGAGTGTGTGTTATCTGTCAACCATTTGTCAGAAACTAATAAATGTCTAGTTGTCTTGTAAGACGTTTCATGTTTTAAACCCACGACTAAAATGAGCTCTGAGGGATTTGTGAATCACATATAACTCAATATCCCTAAGTGAAGTTTTTATTGGAGATACACATAAAACGGAGTCTCAGACCTGGAACTTTTTAAGTTTAGAACTTGCATTAGCGTTCTGTACCCGTTTGAATTCCTGACCACCTAAACACCCCCCCAACCCCCCCCCCCCCTCTCCTCAGTACGCACCCACTCAAAACACCCCACAGAATGCACACTCCAAGACACACACACACACACACACACACACATAAACACAAGTGAGGTTCAGAGTATGTGGTTAGCCAGCTGTCATTGCCCTCCCTCGCAGTGACTGTAGTAGGCTGTGGTTGCAGGCCAGCGTCTGAAGCCCCCAGTCCCCCACCCCTCCCTCCCTCTGCTCCTGCCACCCCCGTTAACAGCTGTCCTGCAGCTGCCAGAGTCCCCCCGCTGGGGCAGAGTGGCGCGAACCTCTGGGGTGAGATCTGTGGTATGGCGGTCTCCTTGGCAACCAGCGGAGGGGCTTGTGTGCGGGAGAACAATCCCGCCACTGAATTTTCCCTGGCCTCCCCGCGCCTCGCCTCGGCTCTCTGAGCTCAGCACGCGAGAATGCCACGCTGTCCGGGCCCAGCGCCGGACACAGGGCAAGAGAGAGGGAGAGAGAGAGAGAGAGGGAGGGAGGGAGAGAGAGAGAGAGAGGGAGAGAGAGAGAGGGAGAGAGAGAGAGAGAGAGAGAAAGAGAGAGAGAGAGGGAGAGAGGGAGAGGGAGGGAGAGAGAGAGATGGAGAGAAGAAGATTTCATGCCAACAGTAACTATAAAAGGAATGATGACAGAGAGAGAACAAGAGGGGGAGTGAAAAGAAGGATGGACAGAGAGAGAGAGAGAGAGAAAGAAAGACAACTTTTTCTCCAACAGTAGTTATACAAGGAGAGGGAGATTGAGAGAGAGCAAGAGAGGACACATCAGAGGAGAACATGTGAATACAACACTCTCGTCCACCTACCTCCCTAGCAAAAGTACGGAAAGTCATAAAGCCATAGAAGTCAAAGAGGATTAAGAGAAGGAAACCTCTGGTAGTAGTCTTGAAAGAAAGGACACTGAGAGAGAAGTACCAGCAAAGTGGTCACGTTTCAATAGGTGTCACAAAATGGAATGGGTAGAAAGAAAGGAGTGAAAAGATGACAGCTGGAGAGAAAGATGGAGAAGGAGAGATAAAGGCCAATAGTAGTCTTGGAAATGATGGCAGACAGTAGGAGAGATAAACTAATGGAGAGGAAACAGATTAGCCTTAAAATACGGAATAAAAGGATGCTGGAGAGAAAAAGACAAAAAGAGAGAGGGGAGAGGGAGAGAAAGAGGAGTGTTTGGCCTTTACACAAGTATTAGTCATGTTAGCCAGGGTCTGTGTGAGGCCCTCACCTACCCTGTGGCCCACAGGGATCCCTCTGGTGCAGGTCTTATCTCTGGGCTCCAGCAGTGGCACACACACACACACACACACACACACACACACTCACTTGCGCACACACACACACACACACACACACACACACTCACTTGCGCACACACACACACACACACACACACACACTCACTTGCACACACACACACACACACACACACACACACACACACACACACACTCCCTTGCGTACACACACACACACACACACACACACACACCAGCACACTCACATACACACACTCACACACACACACATACACTCTCTCTCTTTCACACACACATACACACACTCGCTCTCTCTCACACACACAACCGTCTGAGGCTGGAGAGCTTCATGCGAGGGGCCCAGTCTCATTTGTAGTTTGCTCAAGTCACTTATGGCTTCATAACTTTGCCATTTTGCCCATTTTGTGACACACATTTCCTTTTCCTGTCTGTGGTGTTGTCCATATTATGCCCATCACGTGTGAAAGTCATTTAGACTGCAGTGGGCACTCTGGTATTACAAAGCGAATGACTACTCCACACCGGAAAAGTTTTATTTTCTATTTATTCACTATCACTTTTTTTTACACACATCAGAAGTACACATGTGCATCGTTCGCGAGTCTCATTCCCACCAGTCGTGTTCACCAGTGCATGAGCACAAAAGACATCCTCTCCTCGAGGTGCAGCTTCACGATGCGCCGGCTGTTGTGTGTGTTGCCTATTGTTATCTGGAAGGGCAAAGTATTTTTATAGTCACACGTTATACATGGCGCTACCACCCACAGCCCGTCTGTGCAAGTGCCACGTGCCAGATGCATCGAGATCTTTAGTGGCATTGCCACATATGCAACTGAGCCATAAATACGAGAGCTTAAATACGAGATATGCATCCAGTACATTATATCAAAAAGAATGACATGTTTACATAGTTGGATTGATCAGTGTATAACAGTTGATGGGCTGAGGTAGCCATTTTTTATTTTTTTTGCTGTATGTACGCCCATTAACCGAAGTGAATCGAATGATGAGCCTACAAAAGCACTGACTATTTGAGCTTCAATGAACATGAATTTGCCGCTGAATCAAACAATATAAGTGAGGAGAAAGGGAAAAAAAATACACTTTTGGCAGCTTGAGAATATTTTTTTTCTTAAATGGTAATGGAAATACATACTGAAGGGTGGTGGTGGAGGTGGGTGAGGGTGGTGGTTGCAATTTGGTTTCCATGGAAACAGAATTCCTGCGAAAAGGTCACACTCAGAGGCAGACTTGGAAAGGCACAAGAGGATTATTGGGGATTTAGCTGGGAATAAAAATCATTTTTATTCACTTTTCATGTATTTTTGTCATATCTGAATAATGATAAAAGAAAGTAAGAAAGAGAAAAAAATCACTGGGAATGAATAGTGCAATTTACATTGCTGAAAGAGAAAAAAAACAGCGCGGGCAGGCTCTTTATTATTATATATTTTTTTCATCCTTCCCTTTCTTTGAAGTCAAATTGAAAAGAGTGGTGGACAGTGCTGGTGCATAGCTTTGTGCACGTCGCTGATACGCACTCGTCCGCCTCCTCCCTCGCTCCCGTCCTCTCCCTCTCCCTCTCCCTCCCTCTCTCCCTCCCTCTCAAGTCCGTTTAATTAAGTCCGTCTCACTGGTGAGGCTGACAGAAATAATTGAAGTAGGTTTGGATGCCATTTACTTGAAATACCTCCCCATTTCTTTATTTATTTAACTGCTCCGTCTTTTTGACATTTCGGGGTGTCATCTACCTCTTCCATGCCAGTTTGCACATTTTAGAGATTTGACTTCATCTTTGGAGTGAGCTGAAATGGGCCAATTTTAAAATATAAAGCCCCCCTTGGGTGCAAAGAAGGACTGATAAGCATGCTGCAAAACTGTGATTCATAAACTACTGCTTCAGGTTCTAGTACTGTAGCTTAATTCTAACGCTACACCACAGGCTACACCACAGCGCTTTGGGTCAGGCTCTGGTCAGACATGCTCTGCCTAGCGCTGCATAATCCGAGCATTAAGCTGAAATAGAGGTAGCCATAACTCACTGTTCAGATCAATTATTAAATAATTTAGTCCTCTAAAATTGCTTCGAAATGTCAACAGCTCATAAGTGCTGATATGTCTTGTGGTGCTGATGTATTGCATCAGGGTGTTGTTCCTTCTACAAGTGACTCTCCAGTGTGCATTGTGCACCCTTTCCTTTTTATATGTGCTGGAGTCAGTCATTAAATGTTCAGAAGTCTGTAACCAGGTATATAATATTACAAAGACCTCTCATAAAACAGTCTTATAAACATCACCACAAAATCACCGCTATTCCGCTTTCTATTGCTTTTACAACTCCACATAATGGTCTTAACGGATGTTAATATTGCTATTTTATTTAGTATTACAATAGTAGCAACGTGACTATGAAAACATAGTATATTCATTTGAAACCGCTTAAATACTGCTATAAGCTATTTTTGACAAAGGACAGTAGCACAACAGTAGTGCTTTGAACAGTAGTGCATCAACAGTAGTGCTGTGAACACTCGTGCAACAGTAGTGCATTTGGTGTCTTTATCTGTGGTGTTGACAGTGGTCGTGCCAGTAACGCTGGCAGTGGTCATGCTGGTATCAGTGGTATTTGCGGCCGTGGTGTTGATGGCGGTAGTGGTGATGGTCGTGGTCGTGGTCGTGGTGAGTGCTGGTCTTCTCTGAGGCTCTGAGGCTGTTGGGCCCCCGTCCAGCAGCCCCTCCATCAATCACGCGGCGCTCTCGGATCCCTCTGCTGAAAGGGGCCGCGGTGGTGCAGCAGGCCACCCATCCAGCCCGCTGCTCTGGGGGGATCTGGTGTCCTCCTGGCCCCTAATGGGCTCCAGATGTCCAGCCAGCCTCCCAGGCAGCCCGGCCCAGGCCAGATCAGCCCAGCCAGGCCTCTCTTGTGTTGTGCTGGGCCCAGGGCAGTGCTGGCCAGCCGGTTCCTCTCCATCAGCCCAGTAAGAGGCTAGGGGCCCCACTGGGACCTCAGTAGCCACTAGTGTGTGATCCACAGGACTGCGATAGAACTGTGTGTGTGTGTGTGTGTGTGTGTGTGTGTGTGTGTGTGTGTGTGTGTGTGTGTGTGTGTGTGTGTGTGTGTGTGTGTGTGTGTGTGTGTGTGTGTGTGTGTGTGTGTGTGTGTGTGTGTGTGTGTGTGTGTGTGTGTGTGTGTGTGTGTGTGTGTGTGTGTGTGTGTGAGAGAGAGAGAGAGAGAGTGTCTATTTGTGTAGTATGCATGCATGTGCGTATTGGTTTGTTTATGTCTGTAAGTGTCTTTTCCATTGTGTTTGTCTGTGCATAGTGTGTGTATGTCTGTGTTTGTCTGTATGTGTGTGTGTGTGTGTGTAGTGTGTGGGTTGGTCAGGGGAATTGCACAATACCTTGTACATTAACATTGGCATAAGTCATTGTTGCATTCATATTTAACACCTCACCTTTTATTGCTCTAACGTGTCTCTGAAGTAGTGAATCATAGCTTCATGACTGTATCGTGACTCATGCAGCAAAGCTGAAGGGTTCTTTAGTGAGCAAGACACACACACACACACACACACACAGAGAGAGAGAGAGAGAGAGAGAGAGACACACACACAGAGAGACACGTGTTTCTGCTGGTCAGTCAGTGACAAAGTGTTCCTTAAGCGTTAGATATCCGGCAAGCTTTTTTGTGACTGCACGGCAAAGAATGCCTCTGTTTTAAACTAAATGAGCTCCATAATGGCACCCCCTAAACCCCACAGACCCCCCCCTCCGCCCTCTTAACCCCCCCCCCCCCCTCCTCCACACACACACACACACACACACACGCACACTCAAACACACACACAGACATGCTTTGCCGCTCGGTCCCTGCGGCAGCAGCATGGAGGAAATTTAATATTGGATTGTTTGGAGTTTCCAAGGATTCCATTCGACTTGAGTCGAAGCAAAGACAAACACGAGATCCCGGGGCCAAGAGCAGCAAACACCGCCTCATTATCCACCCCCCCTCCCCCCACCCCCCCCTTTCATTTCGGAGCGCCTCGGCGCGGCTGGACGTTCCGCTGTCTGTTTGCTCCCTTTCGCTCGTCCCCCCTCTGCGTTCTCTCGTTCTCGCCGTCTCTCTCTCGTTCCTTCGCTCTCTCCGTCCGCCTGGACGTCTGCCTCTCTCCAGCTTGACCGTGTCCACCCCTCCACACACACCGCCGCACTGTTTGTCTTACATCACCTGTGTTTTGGAAGAAATTATATTTAAAAAAAAAAACACACACATACCAGATGCATTGTGTTATGATTACAAAAATAGCCAGGCAGAGGGCTGAAAGCATTTAAGCCTTACAAGGTATGCACATATACATTTATGGTGGAATTAAATCAAGACTTTTAGCTTCTAAATTGGTTCCCATCATAATGCCACGAGGATTAGTTGATCCCCACAGCCTTACGAGTGGATAAGGAGATAACGATTCAAGGCTCTTTGCGCACTTTTATGTCTTCGCAAAGCTTACTTTGCGCGCTTACAACCACAACTCATAACCACAGTAATACATTCCTCAATGTAATCCAAGGAAGACACTTCTTGGTGTGTGTGTGTGTGTGTGCGTGTGTGTGTGTGTGTGTATGTGTGTGTGTGTGTGTGTGTGCATTTCTGTGTGTATGTGTACATGCGTGTGTGTATGTGTTTATGCACGTACAGTATATTAGTGTGCGTATGTGCATTTCTGAGTGTGTATGTGTGCGTGTGTGTGTGCGAGTGTATGTGCATTTCTGAGTCTATGTGTGTCCTTTTGTGTATGTGTGTGTATATACAGTACATTAGTGTGTGCATGTATGTGTGTATGTGCATTTCTGTGTGTGCGTGTGCGAGTGTATATAATGTGCATTTCTGAGTCTATATGTGTGTCCATGTGTGTGTGTGTATGTGTGTGTATTTACAGTACATTAGTGTGTGCATGTATGTGTGTATGTGCATTTCTGTGTGTGCGTGTGCGAGTGTATGTGCATTTCTGAGTCCATATATGTGTCCGTGTGTGTGTGTGTGTGTGTGTGTACAGTACATTAGTGTGTGTATGAATGTGTGTATGTGCATTTGTGTGTGTGTGTGTGTATGT
>NC_084998.1:15151897-15159397 GCF_963854185.1 Sardina pilchardus
GTCTCCGCGAAGGCTCTCAAAGGCTCTCTTTTTGCACGATGGAAAATCAAGCTAATGTCCCGTTTGTCTGGGGAAGACGCGCTCTCTGCGATGGGTCACCTCAGGGTATGCAGAGGTCACTGGCTGCAGAGTTTCCCACAATGTATGCACAGTCATGGACGCTAACAGAGACTCCACAGATAACATCAATACAGGCATACAGGAATTACTTCCCAACTTTCAATGGCGGTGCTCTTTATATTTGCGTTGGCCTGATGTGTTGCCGCAGTAACGTATCTGCTAAATACCTTATCTACACTATATAACTGTCCTGAAGGTTGGAAAGTAGCATGCGCATAATATGCTTGAATGGTGCTTTATTCAACCAATTTATTATTATGATATTGTTACCATACGTTTATATCGCAAATGGAGATAGAGAAGGAGGTCTGATAGCACAAAATGAGCACCACACAGGCAAGGGTTGTTTTTTCCCTAGAGAGGCTGAAGCACAGGTAGGGGGCTTTGAGTCTGTGTGTTGCGACAAGGGGCCAATTATCGGGAAGCTTCTAACGGGAGTGGAGTCGCTGGAGACCGAGCTGACCCTGGCCGCTGTTAATTAGCCCTCTGACAACGGTCTGATGGCCTGCTGATTAGCGGGGGAGACGCCGGGCTGCTTGTTTGCTGTCGTGTTGTTGTCATTAGGTTTTGACTCCAGAAGAAATTTCAAATGGGAGGCTTCGGGTGACTGTCTGAGCGACCGCGTTCAGAGAGAATCTATCTGCTATGGTGCAACATGTGTGTGATCCACAAAGAAATCTTTTTTTTTACATTTTTTTAAAGAGATACATTTTTCCTTAACTAGACTGGGGCATCATGATAAACTTAACAACGTAAACATAAACAGCACAAACTTTAAACTTAAAGTATAGTAGCACCTGACGGTTTCATTAGTTGTTTCAGTTCAGATAGAGGCTGCCAAACGTTTGACACGTTTAAACCCAGTTTTTAGAAATGAAACTTGTGACCTAAATTGTGACCGGTAACAACAGAAATGTCCCATATTCCACAATACTGCGTCCCTAACACCTCCCCACTGTTTCTTGAGACATGACCCAGACTGAAGTTGAATCACTATTTATCACAGTCAGCTGTGCCAATGACTGTGGACATTGGATATCCAGTACTGTCGGCCACATTGAAACAATGTGAGGGAGGCGTGTCAATTGATTGGTCAAAGTGAAGCTTTGGTCATGGTTCTGTGTGATGCATGACACACATGGCCTGTCTTGCTCCATGACCTCCCCCTCAGGAGATCTCTTTGGACTCAGACTGGGATGGATTTGTTCAGATGTAATCACTAGATCTTTATCTAAAGTGTATTTCTTCAGTAAATGGAATATACTGTATGATAGCTTCTTTCGGTACACATAAATGACAAAGCTGTGGTCAACATATTTATGAAGTTAATTCTCTTAAAAACTATTGGAAAACATTATTTGTTGATACAGTAAATCCATTAATTTAAAAAAGATGATTGAATTGTTAAGACAAATTAGTAGTACATGTCAAAAATGGCAACTGTCTGTCATCATATTGCATTTATACAGTACGTCTACCCACATTCTTTCTGCTCAATGAACTATGATATAAAAGTATAATCAAACTCTTAAGTGGTTTTTAATGAATCTCTTCTCTTCTGTTCAATTAACAAAAGACTAACCTTCACGTAGGCCGTCACTATTTATTTAATCAAGTCACTTTAATTGTTTAAAACAACAGCTGACCCAATGTAATTGACAGGCAAGGCAATGAACCTGTCCATCATATTGTAAAACATATATGTGCATAACTTGAAAAATGTATGGTATCAACTTTTGTTTTCAATTTAATTTACTGTAATGTGTTTAAGTTACGTACATCTGTAATAATATCAGAAGAACAATTATTGTGTATGACAACAAATTAAGATAGTTTCTAAGTTCCACAACTAATCCTCAGTTGTTTTCAATGACATGACAGTTGAACTGCACTCCATACACGACGAGTACAGTCCAGTAGTGTTTAATGCCTGTCTGTGTTGTTTGTTCCGCAGTCTCCATGTGAACGAGTCCCATGATGCAACATGTGTCCCCAGCACCAGCACTGACGATGATGGCCACACAAAGTGTTCCTCCACCTACGTACCAGGAGAGCCAACAGGTCAGCCCCCTACACACACACGTACTGTACATCACATTATGCATATTACCACCACACATTTCAAAGGCTGCGTAGTAGAGATTTAAATATGCGATGATATTAATATTTCATTTGAAATGATACTCTGAATGATGCATAAAGCATGAACAGATCTGTTCATTCAGTCATATCCCACATGTCAGTATCTATTTGGTCATCTTTAATCCAGAAGATGATCCATATCATTACATGGTATAGGCTCCGGTATGGACTCAGGGTTTTGTGACTTGTTACTTACTGATGTCCTTTTTTTATTTAAAAAATGTTTGTGCCATCGTATGGTATCCCAGGCCAGGGAGCCCACAGATGTGTCTCTGCCATGCTAAATGCATGCCACTTGAAATCCTGACAATTGTCCCTTTTTGTTCCCTTTTCATTTGACCCAAATGATCAGTCAGTGGCCACTCATGGGGAAATGTATGCCCAGAGATGAATGAAAGCACACACACACACACACACACACACACACACACACACACACGTGGGCATGCCAGTGGGCACGGCCTGGTGGCACGTCTGAGGTGCACCTTCACACAGCCACACGGTTTCCCTTTGCCTTTCATGTTTTGGGCTTTGAGAGGAGAGCAATGCAGTATGGGTAACTGCGCTGTCCCCCCCCCCCCCACTCCATCTCCATCAACCCCCCCCCCCCACACACACACACACACACACACACACACACACACCCCTCCCTGCACAACCTCTGTCTCCCTCCCTCCGCCCGGAGGATTAGTGCCAGGGGAAGGATCCTGAGCAGCAGGAGCGCAAAAACATGCAAATGAGAGCTAGTTAAGTGTGAAGAAGCTAATTTATTTCCCATTTGGAGCCGGGATTAAGACTTGAAGCTTCCCTCGCTCTCCTCCAAACTCACACAGGAGGAGAGGAGAGGAGAGGAGAAGGAGAGGAGGGGAGGAGAGGAGAGGGGGAGGAGGAGGAGGAGGGGGAGGAGGAGGAGGGGGGGCGGGCTTGCGGAGCAGGAGGTGGGGCCTCATTTTCAAAAGCTCATCAGGAAGAAGAGGAAAACAGAGAGGAAAACAGGAGAGAGGGAAGGAGAGAAGAGGAATGGAGAAAAGAAAGGAAAAGGTAGAAAGAGAGAGAGAGAGTGAAGGAAGAGGGTGAATAGAGAGAAGGGTAAAGAGGGACATAGATAGAGAAAGGAAAAGGTGGAAAGAGAGAGGGAGTAAAGGAAGAGGGTGAATAGAGGGAAGGGTAAAGAGGGACAGAGAGAGAGAAAGAGATGCTAGAGTGTTGATGAGTAAGAAGGAAAGAAGAGAGAAGGGAGAGCAGAGAGAAATTAGAAAGAGAGGGAGAGGGAGAGGAAGAAAGCAAATGAGAGGAGGAGAATGAAGGAACGAAAGTCATAGAGGAAAAAAAGAGAATGAAGGGAGAGAGAGAGTGAGAGAGAAATAGAGACCCAGAATATATTGGAGCGCACAAGCAAATTACCAAGTCACTGTCAGGGGTCTCCAGAGAGAGGCTCGGGAGGAGACGGAGAACAATAAAGCACAGCAAAACACCATGTGCAAGTTTTTATGCATTATTACAAAAGAGGGAAATCAGTCCCGGAAATATATCAGAGCTTTTTGAAGAAAAAACAAGCAATAAAGGGAATAATGTCACCCAGCACAACTCTAATGCACACATCTCTATCACATAGTTAACAACAAAACAGCCTTAATCCAAGATCAGTCAGATATATTGGGCCAGCTGCCTGATAGCATCGCGATAGTGCTAGCGACACGCGCGACGAGAGCGTAACGGGGGGGAAGTCGAGGAAGTCGGTGTGCCTGCGTTTCACTGGTGCGGCGGTTTTGTTTGGAACTTTGGGGTGTTGTTCTGCCGGTTCTCTGATGTTCTGCTGGTTCTCTGTGTCTGTGCGGCCCCCTTTAGATGACGGGAACAACCCAGCAGAACTCCAAGGCCCAGCAGGTCCACATCCCGGCCTCGGCGGCCGCCGCCACCCCCGCCGTGAGCGTGACCCTCGACCCCCAGGCGCAGCTGGAGTCGGATAAACGAGCTGTTTACAGGTGAGGCCCAGGAGCTGCCCGGACACACACACACACACACACACACACACACACATATACACACACACACACACACACAGACACATACATACACACAGCTACACACACACACACACACACACACACACACACACACACACACACACACATCTGTCTGTTCGCTCCCTTTCAAGTTGGGTTGGTTTCTCCTCTCTCTCTCAAGTAGTTGTGGCTAACGTTACTAAAGCCAAATGGTGTGTGGAACCTCTGTGGCTTAAGTTGAACCCTCTCCACCACTTGTGACATTTGTTTTGTCTATTGCACAATTCTTGTATATAAATATCTCTCTATTTACTTGTGTCTCTCCATAAATGGCGCAGAGTAGCCTTTTGAAGACAGACTCTTCCCTTTTCACTTGGGTAAACTGTGTGACATTGAAAACGTGTTGCTTTATACAGTTTGAACAAAACTGTGTCACACTCTTCGAGGTTGAAGAGTCCACCCCAGTCCAAGGTTACAGGAACGCTCTTGGAGTGCAGAGAAGAGCGCCCTCTACTGGCCAGACCACTGACCAAGCTTATCTCCAGCTGAAGGCCAACACATTAACATTAATAGTATTAATGTCCTCCCTGATAAACCAGGTCACCTAGGTTACACTGAAATCATGTGTTGCTCTGTTCAGATACAGTATTATTTATTGGAATTGTGTACAGGTTTTCCAGTTCTGAACCAACTCTAAAAACACCATATTGTGAATAACAGGCCATAAGTCATGTTTATATCATATTGTTTGTGCGGTGGCTATACATAATGAAGATGAAATGTGACATCAAGTAAAAACAAGCCCCTTTGCACATTCATTTTATGCAGGACCCATCGGCATGGTATGAATAAGTAACTCATATCTATACTGTACATTATCAATAGACTAAATTATACATGAAGTCCATTCAGCTCATGTGCCAAGCCAGCTCTTTATTTTTGCTGGGTCTCTTTTTGTGAAAGTTGTGTAAGGTGTTGGTCTATTCCTGATCCTAGCACATACAACATGATACTGGGCTGTGGCAAGGGTGCTGTGGGGTGGCCCACATTTGTGTGTGTGTGTGTGTGTGTGTGTGTGTGTGTGTGTGCCTGTGCATGTGTGTGTGTGTGCGCACGTGTGTGTCTGCGTGTGTGTGTGTGTCTGCGTGTGTGTGTGTGTGTGTGTGTGTGCCTGTGCATGTGTGTGTGTGTGCGCACGTGTGTGTCTGCGTGTGTGTGTGTGTCTGCGTGTGTGTGTGTGTGTGTGTGTGTGTGTGTGTGTGTGTGTGTGTGTGTGTGTGTGCACGCGCATTTGTGTGTGTGTGTGTGTGTGCACGCATTTGTGTGTGTGTGTGTGTGTGCAGGCTGTTTGCCTGCCTGCCTGTCTGCCTGGTGTGCTATGATTAGCCGCATCTCCTCCTGCTTTCCTGCCTGCCTCTCTCTCTCTCTCTCCCTCTCTCCTGCCCCGTGGTTTCCCAGCCCAGCGCACCCCCCGAGGCTACCCGTGTGAAGGCCTGGCCAGGCCCGCGGCTGAATTTCTCAACTCCTCTGAGATACAAGGCTCCCTTTGATGTGAGCAGCAAGCCTGAGGGTGGCTGCGGGCGGTGAGAGGCAGACTCAGCCCCAACCCCAGCCAGCACACCCACACGCCTGCCTGCCTGCCTGCCTGCTAGTGTGCCTGCCTGCTTCTGCTTCTGCTCCTGCTCCTGCCAGAGCTGCTCTTTAACACACACACATACACACACATACTGTACACACACACACATACATCACACACATACATCACACACACACACACACACACGTGCACACACACATGCGCGCGCACGCTCACACACACACACACACACACACACACAGACACATACACATACTGTACACACATACATCACAGACATACATTACACACACAGACACACACACAGACACACACACATACACATACACATGCACATACACATACACACATACATCACAGACATACATCACACACACACACACACACACGCGCACGTACACACACACACACACAAACAAATAAGCACACACGCGCACACGGACAAACAAATAAGCACACACGCGCGTACACATAGACTGCTTCCAACATGCAGACATAGCCTCACATACTTTTGAACAAGACACACATGTGCACACACATGACCACGCATGCAACTGAACACCCACACATACACATGCTCTGTATTCTCCCACTCACCTAGAAAGTGAGAAAGAGCGTGTGAGAGAGAGAGAGAAAGGGAGAGAGAGAGAAAGGGAGAGAGAGAGTATTTCACTTCAAAGATTTTCATCTTCAACACCTTAAGGTGTGTAAAGGTTTTAAATATCCGCAGGCAAAACTGCAATTTCTTTTACTTTTCATCCTGATTTTTTTTTTGTGCTTGCGATTCACATAATTACAAAGAAGAAATGGAACAAGCCGGAGTGAAACGATGGGCTCCACTGGTGGAGAGTTATATGAGAGAGATGTTTGATGCCTGTCCCTTCACAAGCATTTCAATAATCCCCCCCAACGAGATAGTGCCGATGCAATTAAATCTATACTGATGTATGACTCTTTTTACTGGGAGGAAGGATCCCCACTGTCACAAACCTACCATGGACATCTGAAAACAGCAGACGAAAGATAACCCTGGCTCACCGCTAAAATTGATGTTGCATGTTTTAATTGGATCGAATATGTAAATTCTACTGACATTATTGATAACATGATGGATTTAGTCGAAGCATGGAATCATTTGTGATCCTAAAGTAGTTTGAGAGCTTAGTTGATTAATTATGAGATGGTTAAATAATGAATAGACCTTTTCAACTGCATAAACAAACAGGTGAGTTCCTAAGGCATTTCCGGTGGCACGGAAAACAACATTTAGCTAATGGTAGCTTGGAGACAAACAAAAATGTAAAAAAATATAAAAAATGAGTCAACATTTTAATTTCAAAGTATCTGCGTTGGTTTTGAATGTTTCAACCAGAAACCCTCCAGGTACAGATTGAAACTGTCTATACTATACTTGATTCTAGGCCCTTTTTTGGATACTTTTATATCTGCTATTTGTGGGTTGTTTGATGTAGTCTGGCTCCGCTTGTCTATGTACTTCCGCTCAAATTCTTTTCCCCACAGTACTCTGTCTGGAATAGGTTGATCAGCCCTCGTTTACTTCGGCTTTCTTGAAGCCGACCAACCAGCGAGGGCGTTCCTGAGAGCGATTATGTTGCAAGCCTATCGCTATCGTTA
>NC_084998.1:15164397-15166897 GCF_963854185.1 Sardina pilchardus
CAAAGGCTACCATACCTTTTCTGAAAGCCTGGAATCTCAGCTTTTCAATGATGTATGATGGCCATCTGACAAGAGTAGCTGTTTTGAGTTATGATGCATAATGTAAACTAAGGTTGAAGAAATAATGTGTATAAATCAAGCAGAACACTGAAATATTTTATTTTGTTATGTTTGGTATCATTTTAAAGGGGAGACTCTGAGCTTTCATTTAAATCCTTTTGTGAACATTTTGGATAAGTACAGCCAACCCTGGAGCTCTTCAAACCTTTAATCACACACATTTGCCTGCCATTTCCCTGCCATCTTTTGTCTTTTAATCCTGTGGCACCTGGGAGCATCAGAGAAACAAAATCCAAACACTGAAATACTGGCATGACCCTAAGGATTCAGAAAATGTATCATTTACCCATATTATCTGATTTGGAGGGGATGATTTTTCGTCTTATATCAGACATGGCGTTTTTTCAAAGACATAAACAGTAGTGTACTATTGCCCTTAAGGTTAATTTGTTGATATGTCGAGTTGAAAGTCTGAGGTAAATATATTTGAAATAATAATTATTGATACAGATAATTTTGAAAAAGTTGTTATACAGTGCAACACACTGACATGAGGAGTGACACAGTCCCTCTTGCATGAGCAGGACAGAAACTCAAGTATTGCTTGTGGACCAATGGAGACATTGAACCATATAGAGAGCTGCAAGTCACCATCTTGGTCCAGTCTAGACCACCCATGCTCAACTGGGGAAGGAACTTCAGGGTTGTTCTCGAGGCATCTTCTCCAGATAGCACCTTGATTGTTAGCTCTGAGACTGTGCTTCCTGAGAGAATCCGAGCATGGAGTTAACTGCCAGGATTCTACGCCTTTCTTTGCACAAAAAAGTGCATACTTCATTTCATTGATGTTGGTGATTCTGGACTCGGAGCCGTAAGGCTGCATACAACTCAGGTGTCATTGCCCAGTCTGCCCCAACCTTCTGAAAGGTCTCACAGAAGTTTTCATTCTTCTGAAAAAGTTTTAGGGCTGACACTTTACCATGGCCTGCAAATGCACTTACAGTATCGCAGCCTGTGTATACGTGTATTTTCTTGCCTGAGAACAAGGCATACATTTTTTAATGTACATGTAAATTCCAAGAAAGTGGGGACCTGATATAAATGATATGTGGTGGATATGTATTAAGGACCTTTTTAACTATCTAAAAATGCTGAGAATGCTGAATAACAACTTTTTCAAAATTATCTGTATCAATAATTATTATTTCAAATATATTTACCTCAGACTTTCAACTCGACATATCAACAAATTAGCCTAAGGGTAATAGTACACTACTGTTTATGTCTATGAAAAAACGCCATCTCTGATACAAGACTGTAAATCACCCCCTCCAAATCAGATAATATGGGTAAATGATACATTTCCTGAATCCTTAGGGTCATGCCAGTATTTCAGTGTTTGGATTTTGTTTCTCTGATGCTCCCAGGTGCCAAAGGATTAAAAGACAAAAAATGGCAGGGAAATGGTAGGGAAATGTGTGTGATTAAAGGTTTGAAGAGCTCCAGGGTTGGCTGTACTTATCCAAAATGTTCACAAAAGGATTTAAATGAAAGCTCAGAGTCTCCCCTTTAAAATGATACCAAACATAACAAAACAAAATATTCCAGTGTTCTGCTTGATTTATACACATTATTTCTTTAACCTTAGTTTACATTATGTGTCATAACTCAAAACAGCTACTCTTGTCAGATGGCCATCATACATCATTGAAAAGCTGAGATTCCAGGCTTTCAGAAAAGGTATGGTAGCCTTTGCCACCTTTTCGGTAACGGTTTCCATAATTTGAGGCCCTGGCTCACGGTCTAAGTGTGTACTAACTAGTGTGTGCAAGCTAAATAGTGCTGAATAGTGCACATACTACACAGTACTAAAGTGCACATAGTGTGATGATTATCCATGTGCTGTGCAACATCAAGATCTATCAGGATTAGCAAGGAATTATGCACTGTCCTTATCCATACTGCAGTCACCAGTGCAATCACCAATCCAGATAAGGCAAGGCAAGTTTATGAAGTACCATTTATTGTGTATTTACAGTATTTCACACACAGAGGCAAATAAATAAAAGCATAGAAAGGTCAATAACTTAAACATTTAAACGTTAAAAAAATATTTAAAAAGTAAAGTACACAAATAGAATTATAAAATAAAAACATAATGTAGACTGCATGGGATAAAGAAGAAGTGCATTAATGAGTCTAATCTCTGTCATCAGAGAGCGAGAGATGGGATATATACAGTAGCATAAGCCTCTCCTCCTCTGTACCCAAATGGAAGCATTGCTATGAGTTTGAGACTCTTTAGACTTAATTTGCACTCCCACTGTCAAGGACATCATCCACATTTGGGGTGGTAGTGCTCTCACCTTTTAGCGATATCATCTGGAGTTGAGAGAGAGAGAAAAAGAGAGAGAACAGGAGAGAGAGAGGAAAGAGGGAT
>NC_084998.1:15169397-15239397 GCF_963854185.1 Sardina pilchardus
GGGAACGGGGGTGGGTGAGGGAGGAAGGTCAGCGTTCATCATTACCGGGGCGCTCGGCCGACAAGTGCGGCGCAGTCAATTAACTCCGCATCTGTGTGCTTTACGAGGCACTGGTCACGGGCGGCCCCGCCGAACACTAACTCTTCGGGGGGACAGTTATGGCACACTTGCGTCCGCGTGTGTGTGTGTGCGTGTGAGAGTGTGTGTGTGTGTGCGTGTGTGTGCGTGAGTGTGCCGCGGCAGCGCCGGCTTGCTGAGCGGCGATGGCACCGAGCCCTGATTAAATGAGCTGCAGTAATTGGCAGATTTATCTCCTCCTTGGCAAAGCACTTTCTCACCCATCCAGGTGCCCTTGAGTGCTGACTTTGAGAAGAAGAACACTGCGCGGAGGCGTAGTTAAAGCACACCGGCTGAGTTGGCCCCCTCAGCAGACGAGCTGGGCCTGGAGAGAGAGAGGGAGAGAGAGAGAGAGAGAGAGAGAGAGAGAGAGAGCTCGTAAACGCTAAATGGCGGCATCGGGGAAAAAAGACGCGTAAAACATGCAAAGTGCTCTTGCGGCAGGTCTGTTTAGACGTATCAATCATTTGATGATGGGTAACGGTGGAAGTCCCAGAACTTAATGTCCCATGTCTGTTGTTTCATAAAAACGACCCATGTGTTGTTTTCTTTTTTTTATGATTGGGTGTTTACAGATTTATCTTTTGTTTTTTCCAGAACTACAGTATAAGTAGTGGCTTGAATAGCAATATCACTTTAGTTCACTGTTAAGTGATCTTTGAGTGAAGTGTCCTTTCCTGTCCGGTAATGGGAGGAAAAAAGGGTACTTTGATATTTGATCTGATGTACTTCAAATTGTACAGTACATCAGGCAGAGGATCCCAATATCTCATTTCTCCTACATGAGCATCCAGATCCGGCTCGGCATGCAGATGCTGTGATTCGGTTTCACTTTGGCTGATATTGTGTGATGGGGGAGAAGGTCTGCCGTCATCAGACTGCTGTTGTTGGATGAAGAGGTGTTCAATGAAGTAGAAAGCTCCGGCACACTGTCTTCATTTGCAATTGTAGCTATTTGTTGCAAGGTTTTGGTCAGGTGACCATCATCCGGCAATTTGTGGATGCAGAGGTGTTGAAAGAAGGCCTTGTCTAGAGTTAGTCAGCTACAGTAACTAGCCAATAGCAACAGCCAACAGACGTGCCTTGCAAACACCACCACCAATTCCCAACACTTGTACTCCTCTAGCCCTGGTTGCCATTCCCCTTCACCTGCTGACCATGTGATTATTTAAAAACTAGCTACTTTGAAAAGCACCCTACATATAACCCTACATTTTAAGTACTGGGGGTTATCATATTTTAAGGAACTGCTGACCATTGTCGTGGTCAGAGTGGTGACCGCGCCTGCTTTTGTGTGTCAGATGGTGAAAGCCATCCAGGTGCTGCGCATCCACCTGCTGGAGCTGGAGAAGGTGAACGAGCTGTGCAAGGACTTCTGCAACCGCTACATCACCTGCCTAAAGACCAAGATGCACAGCGACAACCTGCTGAGGAACGACCTGGGCGGCCCTTACTCCCCAACACACACCAGTCTGCAGCAGGTACTGTACTGTAGCACACCTTTCGTCACTAACACCTACCGCAAAACACACCTGTTTTTAGACCTGTTTGTTCTTGTAGAATGCTTACTGGTATAGTGAATGAGAAGAGGCACACGGGTATCCAGCATTTCAGTCAAATCAGGCACATCCAACTGGATCCTATTTGACTGTGTAAGCACAATCTATTAAATCTCTGGAACATATATCTCAGGCTGCAATGCACTAGCCTGGCCCTACCAAACTCTCGTCTATGTCATCATAATGTACAGGGCCTGGCCACATTTGATTGCCAAACGTTAACTTCCTTGAAGGCGGGTACTCTGAAGTTTAAAACTATTGGATCTGCCCAGAGCCACTCTGGATCTGCCATAACCAATGCTCATGCTCAAACTAGCCCACAACCTCAATGTCATTGTTCTCAGCTACTCCCTCTGTTCGCTGATTGGATCTGCAAGTTTTGGCAGACGACGTACTGCAGGGAAATGAAAATTGAGCTGAAGTACGTAGGAAGGCGGAGTCAGGCTAGCAATACACCGGTTGTGTTACAGAATAATGGTGTGCACTTACACATCAACAAACAGTTTGTTACATCATAACAGTTACAGTGGCAATGTAACAGCAGTGATGAGGGCCAATAGGTAAACCTCTTTGGTCTCACTCTTTCTCTCTCTCTCTCTCTCTCTCTCTCTCTCTCTCTCTTTTCTCTCTCTCTCTCTTCCTCTCTCTCGCGGGTGTCCTTCCGTGGTCTCCTTCAGGAGTTGCTGCAGACCTCGTCCCCGTCGCTGACGTCCGTCTCCAGCTCGGTCAACTCCTCAGGCATCGTGGTGCCAGCTGGCTCTCTTCAGCAGGGCAACGTCACCATGACCACCCTCAACTCCTCCGTAGTGTCAGGTGGGCAAGGGCATTTCCTCTCAGATCAAAGCCGATGGGTTTTTCATAGGAAAAAAAGGTCTTAAAGTTAAAAAAAATGCTTGAAGAGGGGGCTATGATGCAAATGGCTCCATCTACAGCCCAAGTGCCCAGGTGGGTTCAAATCCAACCCGTGGTCATTCATATATACCAGTAGTGACATTAATTGCACAGTATGAAAGTGTATCACAGTGCCAGTATTGATGTTTTTTTTTTTTTTATCAACAAGCCAAAAGCTTGAACTCTTTAACCCCGGTTCCCTTTAATAGTGGAGTCTGACTCATGCAAGATTAGTTGTAGTCTCTCAGCAGCTTTCAAATGATTCAACTAAGCCAAAATGTGGTTATTTAGAAATAGGCTACTGCTCCGGAAAAAATGAAGAGACCATTGGACATTTTTCTGATGTCATCCTACATCATATTCAAAATGAAGAAACCACTGCAAATTTGAATATGACTATCAATTTATTCAAATGTCACTCAACAACCGTAGGATGACATGAGAAAAATGTACAGTGGACTCTTTTTTCCAGGGCTGTAATTTCTCCATGTTGGTTAGCCTCCTTTGTTCATGGAGATGATGGCATTAACCAATCAGATGGTTGCCGGGGCACAGCACAGCATCACAGCCCTCTGATTATCCGTGTCTGCAAATTGCTCCCTCAGGTGGGACCCTGTATCAGCCTGTTGCCATGGTGACGTCGCAGGGACAGGTGTTAACCCAGGCGTTGCCCCAGGGAACCATCCAGATTCAGAACGCGCAGGTGAGGAGGCCAAACGCTCCCTGTGCCACCATCGCTCTCGCTCCCCACAGATCCGTTTAGCACAGAGCCACTGGGGGCACACCCTCTAACATACAAACACACAGACACAGACACACACACACACACACACGCACACACACACACACACACACACACACACACACACCCTCTCACATACAAACATACACACACCCTCTCACATACAAACGCACAGACACACACACACACACACACACACCCTCTCGCATACAAACACACACACACACACACACACACACACACACACACACACCCTCTCACACACACACACAAACACACCCTCTCACACACACACACACACACACACAGTACATACATACACACACACACACACACACATGCACACCTACACACACACCTACACACATATACACACCTACACACACACACACACACATACAAAAATGGCTTCAAGCTTTCCATGTGACATTTACATGAGAAGCTGCAGTTCCATTATCTCACCTTACACACATTGGGGTCATCACAGCTGGACGCCCTTGTTCCGCCTCCTCCATGCAGGCAGGTGTGGTGTGGTGCGGCTGCACCCAGGGGAGAGCTGGGCTGGCAGGTAGAGCTGTGCGGAGCGGAGACTGGCCTATGGGGCTTTTGACAAAACAGCCTCGGTGACGGCCCAGGTGAAGGCTCTGAGCCACAGCTCCATCTCCAGCCCAAGCCTCGTCCCTACCCAGTCTCATCCCCATCATGATCCCCTTCCCCGGTCCCATCCTCAGTCCCAGATCCAGCTCCAGCTCCAGCCTTATCCCCAGTCCCCAGCCCCACTCCCAGCCATGGTGCTGCTCGACACGTGAGCTGGGAATAGTCGGCAGCCCCTGCAGCCACGTCCCCGACAAGCTCCTGGTAATGATACCCCAGCTTGGTGCCGCCAATTAATTCATCCCCGCTTCCACACACGCACACATGCATGCACATGCGTGCACACACACACATCAACACACACACACACACACACACACACACACACACAGCTGTAGGACCAGAGGCACATGTGTGTGTGTGTGTGTGTGTGTGTGTGTGTGTGTGGGGAGGGGGGGTACAGGAAGGGAGAGCGGATGGAGGGGGTGCAGTGGCTAGAGGATGTGTTCATGTGACAAGCCAGCAGCTGGCAGTTGTTTCTGTTTGATGCTTATTTAAAAATAAAAACATCAATAGGCTGCTTTGGCTTTCTGTGACTTTATTAAACAGGGTATGAAATTATTTGTTCTAGTTATAAATAGAAAGTGTTTGTGAATTTTCTTTAGCGTGTGAAGCACTTATTTTAAACAAAGAATATAACAATAAGCCTACGGTGAATTGCACTGAAAAAACAACTCACAACATTATGTTCCTGAGATATTTTCTTCCCCCCTCTTTATTCAGATAAGTATATAGTGTGAACAAGCCAGACACATATAGTCAACATTCCATTTCAGTTTAAGTAATTATTAACAAGAATTTCATGTGCATTCACGCACATATCCATATATTATTAGCTATAATAGGTATCATTACACAAATTGTGTTGCCATGGTGACAAAAGCCATTTGGAGCCCTGTCAAAGAAACAGCAACTGATAACTCTTTTGTTTCCGTAGCAACAATAATCCCTCCCTCTGCTGTCTCCAAGGTAAATCTGGACCTGTCCTCCCTCTTGGACGGCGATGACAAGAAATCGAAAAACAAGAGGGGGGTCTTACCCAAGCATGCCACCAACATCATGCGCTCTTGGCTATTCCAGCACCTCATGGTTGGTCCTTGCCTTCTTTGTTTTGCTCAGCCTCTGATATGCCTCTGTACTGTAGGAAGAGAGGAATCGTCTTATAATTAAACAGAAAGGACCTAAATAGCAAGATAGATTTCTTTCTATATTTCTAAGGAGACCTCAGAGAAGCATATTTCTTTTTTTCTCTCTCAACACAGAGCTGTGTGCAAAAAAAAGCCAATTATAATATAGCCTAATATAATTATGTATGAAAATGCATCATAAATGTAATGAAAATATGTTAGAGAATTTAGATAATAAATAAGGAAATTAATAGTATCACCTTGTAACCCAATAACAATGTAATTCATTTATGTTTTTTTCATTATTGGGTTTGCAGTGGAGGTTTCATTCATGCGCTTGCAGAATTCCCCATGAAATAGAGCAATCTCAATACTCCCCCTACTGTCCTGATCCTTCCTGTACTGTTGTGCACTAGCCACAGATGTATAAATATCGACCCTCATACAGTAGCACTGTGGCCTTTTCCAATAGTCACACTCTACAAAAAAACCCCAACATAGTCTAGAGAATGAACAGAAAAAGTGATGTGTTTGTTTGTTTTTGTCCCCAGCATCCATACCCGACAGAGGACGAGAAAAGACAGATCGCGGGCCAAACAAATCTCACCTTATTACAAGTTAACAACTGGTGAGGCTGAGTTACTCATTCATCGTGATGACTCGATTTGTGTATTTAACAACATAACCGTTTACAGTTACTCTCACACATCATCCATAGCTTCTATACTATAGGTGACACATATCAACTAACTAGTAATTTGCAAACATGTTAGTAACATGTTCATAACTGATAAATGTTGATGTCATAACTGAGATTATGACCTTAAAAAGATATGGTTTTGTAAAAGTTTGAGTTATCTGTGTAAGCTAAATATCTTTTCATGCCCTCTTCCTGAAAGTCTTCAGACTGAGAGGTTTAAACAGCAGTTTGGCTCCATCTACTGGTTGTAATAGCACCTACATGACCGCTTTGATTAAATAAGCTCCCAAGGCCAAAAGGGAATCAGTCTTGGACTCCACTGATGGTAAACTCTTGTCTCCTGCCCTGTGAAAGGTTCATCAATGCTCGCCGGCGCATCCTGCAGCCCATGCTGGACGCTAGCAACCCGGACCCGGCGCCCAAGACCAAGAAGATGAAGTCCCAGCACCGCCCGACCCAGCGCTTCTGGCCCGACTCCATCGTGGCGGGGGTTCTGCAGACGCACGGACCGCTCGGAGCCAACCGCTCAGACAGTGAGTCCCGTCCTCTATAATTCCGCTCTTCTCTTCTGTTCCTCCAATCCTGACCAACTCTGAGACTCCTCTGAGAACATGCAGGCCTTTACATCCGTTCATTTTTGTGGATGATTTACAGTACGGCTGTGTTTTGTCAGTATGGTTGCAGTCTTGTCAGTTGAATTTATGACTTGCTTTGCTATTTCTACCTTCACTTTTAAGACTCTCAATCAGTGTGAATTACAGTATGTTCAGCATCAAATGGTGCACTTCTTTTATTGCCCAATTTACTTGGCACTGTTTTGTTACGGCTTCCTCTTTATGGCTGTGATGGCTAAATGCCATCATCATCATCTACTACCCAATCTAAGCAGTCCATTTAACTGAGCCATTATTCGTAACTGAACTTAAGTATTATAAAATTATTACTATTATCAATGTTATTATTGTTGTTATTAAGAAATATTGGTTAGGCTATTATGGCGTAATTGGTTGCTTTATTATAATTGGAGCTCTCACAGTGTTGGCGTATTGTTCACTGTTATTTACCTCCGCCAAGGAGGTATATGTTTTCATCGGGGACCGCCCGGCGTTTGTCTGTTTGTCTGTCTGTCTGTTTGTCTGTTTGTTAGCAAGATAACTCAAAAAGTGATGGATGGATTTCAATTAGATTTTCAGGGAAGGTCGGACATGAACCAAGGAAGAAACGATTACATTTTGGGAGTGATACGTAATTCCTTCGGGATTCCAGAGGCATTTATGTATTTAGCTTAGTGGTGTAATGGCATGGTATGGCCACGTGGTGGCGATCTGAATATTTTCGGTTCAAATGTATGACAACCTAGGAAGAACAATGCAGGCGGAGGTAGCTGCGCTCTCGGAGTGCTTTTCTAGTTATGATGTCTACTGATGTTACTTTAGATAGGAGCGTCTGCTGAATGACCAGAGCGTACATCCCGGCTCTAGAAAGTAAAAGTCCTGCCAAACACTCTTTCTACCTGTGCACTTAACACAGGTGATATCACTAATTAACTGATCTACCTGGCAGCTAATTAGAATGAGCTGGTTTACTAAATGGTTGGATCAAAGACTTGACGGGACTTTTACTTTCTGAACCAGGAATGTCCGCCTTTGTGAATGACCATAAGCATAAACATGTGTGACCGTAAAACGTGTTTGTCCTCTGTCCAGACTCCATGGTGATGGACGGTCTGCAGCCCCTCTCCTCGGACTCGGCCACTTTGGCCATGCAGCAGGCCATGCTGGCGGGGACGGACGAGTCGATGGACGGGACCGAGGAGGAGGACGAGGAGGACGAGGAGGAGGAAGGCATGGAGGACGAAGAGGAGGAGGAGGAAGAGGAGGAAGAGGAGGAGCGAGACGAGGGGAGGCACATGGGCGGTGTGGGGAGAAGAGATCAAGGCCTTGACCAGTCAGACGGCCTGAAGTAAGGACAGGCGGGACAGGAAGAGGAAATGACACGGCTGTCCTTACTCATACACACACACACACACACAGACCACACACACACACACACACACACACACACACACACACAGACAGACACAGACAGACACAGACAGACACACACACACACACACACACACACACACACACACACACACACACACACACTCTCGCACACTCTCCCTCACAAACACATGCAAAAAGACAAACTCTTCCCCTGTGGCAGCCTGTCATCATGGCGACACCAGTGTATTTCCACACGGGCCTTGTATGTGTGAGTTTAGAAATCCCCTGCTGGAACTCTGAACGTGAAAAAAAAGGAGCCATACATGGAGATGGAGCTTAAGCCTTGTGGGTTATGAGCCTGAAACTCACAGTTGACAGGGCTGGAGAAGACAGGAGTGGAGAGTACCAGACACTACTTTGTGAGAAAAAAACGGAATTGTATTTACACATGAAAACACACAGACACAACCATACCATACCAGCCAGCGCTCTCTCTCTCTGAAGTCATGCTTGCATCAGTCTGGCCTTACGTTGTATAAATGTATCCTTGTTTTCTCAGGTCAACATTCATAGCACGACTCATCTCTTAACTGTTCCAAATGCAAGGAAGAAAAAAAAAAAGAAAACTCAGAAGCAAAATGTGTTTGGTTGTTTTGTTTTTTTTTTGTTTCTTTTTTTTAAGGCATGGTTATATCAAAGAAAACACTTACTCTGGCAAAACTGCAAAACAGCACAAACTCTGTACGTTTGATATTTGCTCCATGGTATTGAAGAGAGCTTGTCTGTTCACTTCCCCTTCATTTCAGAGGGGACAAACACTGGCAGCTTCTCTTTCATACTCACACACAATGCGTGCGTGCGCGCGCAGGCACACAAACACACACATACGCACAAGCTTACATACACATACATACAAACACACACATGTGCACACACACACACACACACACACACATTCACACACGCACACACATATACACACATGCACAAACATGTATGTCTGTCAACAAAGGATTCAGATGTGAGAATGTTCAAGGAGAGACATGCTGAAGGTATACTTGGGTGAAAAAAAATCCTCTCTCTTTCTCTCCATCTTTCCCTCCCATTCTTTCTTTCTCTCTTACACACACAAAAACTTTTCATCTAAAGACACAAAACAGAACTGTGGATATTTCTATGGAATAAGGACTATTTGAAGGAAGGCCACTGCCAAGAAGAAAGGACTCTGTATGTGTGAAATGAATGACGTAAAATAAATAAAAATAAAATAAAAAAGACAAACATCAAAACAAACAAACAAAAAAAAAACTGTGAAGTACGGTGGAACTTTTTGTGATAACGGGCAATCTACAGAACAAGTCACCTTTTTCTCAAGTCATGTATGGAGACATGAAATCTCTTTGAATGTTCATTGAAACCGGTCTTTGTGAAGTATGTTTTCTCATTACTTACTTGATTGTTTTTCTAAATGGTTCTTCCAGAGCAAGTGATGGAAAAGGGGGACTTTATATTTTGTTTGTACACATTGTTGTCATATTCTCTTATGTTTAAATAGACCATTTTTGATAATTAAAATGAGACTTGAATTCGAAAGACTAAGTATCATCCATCATTTGCTTTCACTGACCTAAATCCTTAAATAAATGTTATTAAGGGGCATTCATATTAGGGACACGATAACGATAACAATAACAATAACTATAACCATAACCATAACAATAAAAATGTCCACACTGACCAATGATAAGAAATGTCTTTCCTCGTCTTAATGAATGTGATGCCTAAAATGTGATGTGTTCTGATTGGCTGTTAGCTTTTTATCGTTCTTAAAATCGGCATTCGTATTAACGAGAGCGGTATTTGTTTATGGTTATCGTTATAGTTATCACTCTTGGTGTGAACGCCCCTTTTTTTATTATTATTATTTTTCCTTAGAGTGAATTTTACTAGCCACAATGCTCATGTTATTCTCTTTCCAATGCCCTGTATGTATTTATGTATCTGTACATGTATTTCCTCATGGGGCTTGAGCCTCAGACTTGGAGTTGCTTTCCCACGATTTTACTGCCTCCACTGTGGTGTTTGCACTGAACTGTCTTTGGGCAAGTGGTGAGAACTGGGTGGAGTCGGGTACACAACTGAGACCTCTGCATCACTCTTTATCCTATAGCCAATTCATCACGTGTTTGGGTCAGCCTTTGACCAACAGGTAATTAAACATGCGATCAAACTGGCCTTTAACCAAATAGCCACACTATTCTCTCCCAAGTGATCAAAGTTGGGAGTTTGAAAAAAAACAAAAAAAACCCACTGCCTATGTTTTTGACGTCATCACCTCAAGCTACAGTAACTCATTGGCACAGTAGAAATCCCTGAGCTCCAGAACTCCCCTCAGTGGAGACTGTCCAGACTCTCAGCTTTGGCCGTGTGTAGTTTGGCAGCCCCTGAGGTAATAACACCCTGCGCGTGGCCGTGGCGTGCCCCCAGGAGAGAGGTCTGGGGAGAGGCAGGGGCGGCTGGCACAGCTGTGATTACAGAGTGGCCATCACAGGTGGTCTTCAGAGGACATAAAAAAAACTGGAAGCTGTCGGCTGCTCTTTGCAATGTTGCACTCAGATCGAGTCCAAGTGTAACATGCTACTTTTCTTCTCACTGTTACTCAAAGATGCTCAGCAGTGACAGCTCGCCTGTTAGTGTAGACTTAGTTTGAGTAAAAGGTACTTAATGCTCCTACAGTAACATGTGCTAGATGGTTTAAGTAACAGATGCTAGTATGGTCCTAGAGTATATTGTCTGGTAGGAGCAAGCTTCAGTCAGTTTCTTATGTCTCTTTTAAGAGTGCTTGGTTTATCTTATGTTACCTCAAAGAAGAAAAAAGGCAGCACTTTCCACACAAACGTGTTTATTGTAATGTGTTAATTTGTATGCAAAGTGTGGCCTTTATTCTTCTTTGATGGTCCTAGAGTGACAGGCACTAGACAGTTTTGATCGAGGCGTTTTGATAACAGATGTATGTGGAACATATGTTTTGAAGGCCACAGTCCACATCCACTGTGCTTGATGTCAGATGGGGTCAGGTTCGCTGGCCCGTCAAAGGCCAGTTAGACGACCAGGAAGGCTCCGATGTTTGGAGTACTGGTATCAGACACATCTCTTGTTGCTCTACATTCTGACGAAATCAGAAATCAGCTCTGGGACCAAAATAAAGCCGTATGGTGGCCCATGGCTACAACCTGATATAGCAATCCAGGCCCTGTATCATAATATCCTCTTTGTGTTTCTTTTATCTGTTGATGGGTGATTTCCTTGTCTTTGGGAATCATTTGTAACTTGCTTTGGCTAGAAGCGTCGCCAAAATAATAAAATGTAAATGTGTGTGCAAATCACTCAAAAAAAAAAGAATGCCTGTTGAGGGCCGTATCTACTGCAAAAGCTGAAAAGCCTGGTGCATTTTGAAACCAGGTCTATCGGGCCATGACCGACCTCTAGTTAGACCACCAGAGACCGACACTACGGGTCAGAAAAGAGGCTTGTTAAGAAGACAGCACCCACTCGGGTATTCTCAAGGCTTTAGACTAGGGCCATCCATTTTCCATTCAGATGAACATTCGCCGCTGAAAATCATGCTGCATTTCTTGGCTGCCAAATTGTATGCTGCAAACGAAACCACGGTGCTTTCAACTTTTTTGAAGGGCTATTTGCTTGAGCTCTACCTCATTTGTAAATCGCTTTGGATAAAAGCATCTGTCAAAGGACTACATTTGAATGTGATTGTAAATAACATCTCTTTGAAAGGATGTGAGTTGAGGACAGTATCCCTCATAAAAGCACACTGCCTGCTGGGATCACTTCTAGTGGACCATGACAGACCACGAGTTAGCCCACCATGACCCCCACTGTGCCAGGATGGAAGCTTGTAAGACAGCCCTCTTAGTGATACTCTCAGGGCTTCAAGAGTATTGGCTGAAAGGACAGAAGGACAACAAGGAACAGAACAGAAAGAGAAAGAAAAAGAAAGAAAAAACTTGTGTGTGTGTGTGTGTGTGTGTGTATTTCTCGAACTAGATCTGGTCCAGGCCAGGGTCAGTATGTATAAATACACCAGGAAATGACAGGGCGGAGAAAAGCCACGAGCGATTGAAGTGGATGGCAGTCGTGGGCTGGAACACACACACATACACACACAAAACACACACTCACACACACACACGCACGCCGAAGGTCCTCCACCCTGAAGTTCTCCACCCAGTCACCCCACCACACACCACCACCACCACCACCCCCCCCCCCCCTCTCTCTCTCTGCTGCAGGTCCCCAAGTAGAGCCATCTGGGCACCAGCGAGCAGAGAAGGCCCTTCTAATTACCCTCCGGTCCTGCCCCGCGCTGCCCGTCTCTGGGGCCGCCCTCCCCTGCTCCCCTGTCCTCCCCGGGGTATTTAAAGCCCCTGCCAGCTTCCTGCCCTTCTTGTTTCATCACCGCGGGTCTTTGCTGGATTGATTTGGGCCGTGCTGTTTGTGTTTGATGCAGCTGGAGCACTAAAGGTATGATGGAGGTCTTTATTGGCTATGTCTTTATGGCTATATTCTCTTGACGCATTCCGATTCACACGCCTTGATTAACAGGTCAAGGATGGGGTTAGAAACACAATTTTGGATATCAAATTGGAATCAGTGGAATTATCCATGTAACAAGGCTTGATGAGACAGAAAAATGCTATTTTTTTTTTATCTCTAAGTGCTGTTTTCTTAGGACAATATAATGTAATTTTGTAGAAATGACTATGCCTCACAGCTTAGTACTAAACACACATATTATCAGATTATTACAGCAATAATTATGGAGTCTGTGCATCATGTAAAATGTATTTGTTTGTAAAAAAAAATAACTCTGCTTAGGGAAATAGAAAAATAGGTCACAACACCGCAGCCTGATTCCTGCATATCATTTGGCTTGCTTGGTAGTTTGGGTGGTGGCATTTGTCCTGGGCTGGTGGTGCCACTCACTTTTTCATACAAGCACAGCCATGGCTATCAGCAATACATTAAACACCACATATTATACACAGTCACTTAACTTCAAAAAAACACAATGGGAAGTATATTTTTTTAAGCTCTGCTTGCGCTGATGAACTCTGCATTCAGTTTGGTTTGGCATGTCTGTCTACACTAATGTGCGTGTCCTGATCTCATTGCAAAACAGTACACGCAAAACATGTTCACATATTTACGTAATTGTATGAACGCACGCACACACACACACACACACACACAGCTATGCTTTTTAAAGAAATTAATTACATGTGAAGTTTAGCTCTGCTTGTCTAGCAAAGCCCTAATGTGTGTGTTTGTATGTTTGTGTGTGTGTCCTCTGCTCTCTGCCGGTGGCGCGCAGAAAGCCCAGCCATGTCCATCGCCAACACGGCCGCCCAGGCCATGCTGTCGGACGCCCTGGTGCAGGGGGTGACCGGCGGGGACGCGCGCCTGCGGCACCTGGAGCTGGAGCTGCCGCTCGACCGCTTCATCAAGTTCGTGTCCGTGGGGCTGCCGCTGCTGCTGGTGTCCATGGCCTTCGCCAGGGAGATCTCCCTCGGTCAGTTGCTCCGCTCTCTCTCTCTCTCTCGCCCGCCCGACGCACGCACAGTAGTGCTACAGTAGCCAGTACACGTGTCACAGGAGGGGTCTGAGCTTGTGGCAGATTCTATAGATGCTGTTGAACATCCGCTCTACTCTGGACCCTAGACTATACATAGAACACACCACGTGCTCTAGAAAACATGGTGTAGAACATGGGTTAGTGATGAGTCTGGTTAAGATGAACTGCAGTAAGTGGTAAACTTCCAGATAGAATAGTCCCCCTGGCTTCATGTCCTCTGCTTCTTTTTCTAGGTAACCCCCCCCCCCCCACACACACACACACACACACACACACACAGACACACACAGACACACACCACCCCGGTGCTATTCTTCTCAGCGCTATTCTGCTCCTCTGCTCCTGGACAGTGTAGCAGTATTGCTGGTAATCCCAAAGATCCCACTGGGGCTAGATAAGGACACCCCTGCCTGGTCAACAGGCACATTGGATGCACACCAGTGAGGCTACTGACTGGTACAGCTTAAGCATAAGCATTGTTCCTCTCCAGCTCCCACTGGGTATTGTTGTAATAGTTAGCAACTTTACGGGGCACAAATTGGATGTCTGGGGGCACCTGGGAGGGTGGAGGGTTTGGGGCTGGCCCAGCTCTGGCACTGATGCGGCGCGGATGCTGCCCAGATCCAGGCTCTGTCTCACATCTGTGGTGATCAAACTCACAACTGAAAAGCGGTGAGATTGCAGAGATGGGGGTCGTTGCCACGGCACTAGGAGGGAGTTAGCAGCAATCATATCCCTCTGAGCTGGCTTGCAATCAGCGCCTGCAGATGCTAATAAGCAACACGATGATTAAAAACGATGCAGCGCGATGACGGAGGTCTCTAATTACCCACCCCCTCTCTCCTCCTCCCTCCTCCTCCTCTCTCTCCCTCTCTCTCTCTCCCCCACCACTGCTTACCGACTGAATGAGAGGATGAGATAATTAAGGCGTGCAGGGGAGGAAGACTCCGAACCAGCTTGGCTTGTCATCTGTCTGCTGCGTTCCTCGCCGCTCTCCCACCATCTCTTGATCATCTTCAGCATGCATCCTGCTTCCCACTCATCAGGGGAACGACGAGCGGTTTTCCTCGACTTAATCGGCTGGACATAATGATAAATGTTCACTGCAGGCTGTTTTTTCCTCATGTCCTCGATGTGCATATAGAACTCAATCAAAACACAATTTCTGTTCTGCAGTCAGGCTTTCCGTATACTTTGAGGAAAAACGGGGCAATTCATGCTTTCCTTGCTTTAACTGGGACCAAAGTGTACACTGCAGTCATCCATAATAGCAGCAAGGATGGAGAATATTCTAGTTTTGGTCAGCAAATTGGAGGTTGAGTGTAATTTCTGGATTGGCATACAGCGGCTTGTATAAATAGCACATGTACCCTGTTGAATCCACAGGCCTTCCCTTGGGTAGGGAACAGGACTGTCATGCTGTAGGCTACACCAAGGAACAGGGTGGGACCACGTTCCCTGTGGTTTCAACATCTGTAAGGGTAGACCGAAGCTGCATCCCCAAATACAGACCTGGCCTAGCAAGATAGCACCCCCACCCTGTTCTTAAGACTCTTAATGTATGCTTATGCCACGTTTTGATGGGAGCCTCATGTCTATAACTCAACTCAGTGTGCTCATTATTTGTGGAAATGTTTTTCTTTTAATCACAGGTCCTCAGATAAGCTGCTTCCCGCCCAACAACTTCACGGCCAAGCAGGCGGCGTACGTGGACACCTACTGCTGGGACTCCCTCATGCATCACGAGTTCGACACAGATGGCAACTTCGAGGAGCGTTCTCTGTGGGTGCATAAAGTAAGGGCTGGTCAGACCTGGCAACAGTAGCTCCCTCCAACGCCATGGAGCACATGCAAACATGGCCGAGGCCATAATAAACTGAGCCCCAGATGTTTCTGTGTCTGGTATGTGTGTGTGTGTCTGTATGTTTGTGTGTGTGTGGTGCGTGTGTATGTGTGTGTGTGGTGCGTGTGTATGTGTGTGGTGTGGTGTTTATGTCGTGTTTAGTTAACAGCAAGCTGTAAAACACAGTGATTACAATGTTCCTCTGAAAGCCGGATTCCCACTGAGGGTTTTTGTCTGAAGTTGCCTACACTGTTCCTCTGTACTGTCCCGGTCCTCGAACACCCCTGCCAGTAACTAATGCCATGTTTCTTTGTGTCTGTGTATCTGTCTGTCTCTGTGTGTGTGTGTGTGTGTGTGTGTGTGTGTGCCTCCAAGATGTTCCCCTACTCCCTGCTCATTATGGCCATGATGATGTACCTGCCGGCCCTCATCTGGAAGTTCCTGGCCGTGCCGAGCCTCGGCTCCGACCTGCTCTTCATCATCGACGAGCTGGACAAGTCGTACAACCGCTCCATCCTCATCGCCCAGAGCATCGTGGACCTGCGCGAGAAAGCCAGCGATCCTCTGGAGTTCAAGGCCGAGCTCGAGAGGTCAGGACAAAGACCGTATAGATCTCTCCCACACATTCCTCAACATATAGAAAGAGTCAATATATAGCGCAGGCTTTATATTCATCTATTCATGTTATTGAGCAACCAAAAGACCCCTCAGGCACCCTTGGACATTGTTTATAATGCTATATAGAATAAAAAACTGAATTGCGATGCATATTTAATGCATTGCCCTCTTCACCGCCCTGAACAATCTTATTAAAAACAGTCGTTGGGACTTTTGCACCCTTAATTACGGGAATTGACACTGTAATTCATGTTGATGCTGCTACATATGACTAACCACATTATACTGTAAGACCTAACATGTACCTTCAGACGAGACAACCACAGCATGTTAGCCACAGCAGCACGTCAGGCTAATCGGCTGACCCTGTTGTAATTCCACAGGGCTAAGCAGAAGCGCTACTTCGAGTATCCGCTGCTGGAGCGCTACATGCAGTGCAAGCACGGCTCCTACTTCCTGGTCAGCATGCTGTTCCTGCGCGGCTTCCTGCTGCTGACCTTCATGTCGGCCGCCTGCCTCTACCTGGTCTACTTCCACCTGTCGGCCTTCGTGCAGGACGAGTTCAGCTGCTTCGTGCGCACGGGGCTGCTGCGGGACCAGCCCTGGGTGCCCGAGCTGGTGCAGTGCAAGATCACGGGCCTGCTGGTCTTCCAGGTGATCAGCGTGACCAACGGCGCCCTCTACCTGCTGCTGGCGCCCATCGTGCTCTTCAGCCTCTTCCGGCTCTTCTGCTGGGACACGGGCTTCCTGTCGCTGTACGAGGTGCTGCCCGCCCTCAGCCTGATCACCGGGCGCAAGCTGGGCTGCCCGCTCAACGACCTCAACGTGCTGCTGCTGTTCCTGCGCGCCAACGTGGCGCACCTGCGTTCCTACGGGCGCCTGAGGGCCATCTGCTCGCTGGCGCCCCCGCAGGTGAGGCCGTCCGGCGGCAGGCCCATGCTGAGCGAGGAGGAGGTGGAGCAGCTGACCGAGGCCGCCGAGGAGCTGGAGGAGGCCGACCGCGAGGCCCAGGAGGAGGGCAAGCACAACCTCGTGGACATCATGACCATCCTGGGCCGCGCACGGGGTAACGTGATCAATAACCCAGAGCAGTGCCCTGTAGTGGAGGAAAACATGACCCTGGGTAGCGTAACACTCATCTACACACTCAAGCGCGTCTTATTAGTGGGCATTTTGGTGTACATTGTCAAGGATGTGCAGAAGTTTATTAAATAAATGTTATTGACACCACGGAGGTAAGATTTTTCTCATTTGCAAAGTGGTTTAGCGTGTGACAACAAGTCTCAGAGCTACTCCAATCAGATGAAACCATTGAGAATGAGAGCTTTCTCATAACCAAATGAGTAATTCAGTTTACTAAACTTGTGGGACCTTTGATAACAGTGCCCAATTCACAAAGCCACACATTTGGTTATGTTAAACAATATGAGACAGTTACACGGAAGTGTATTGCATTTATAATTCAGGTCCGCGGGTATGGTTATGTGAAATTATGCAAAACCCAAAAGAACATTATGGGTTGTGGATAATTTAATTCTAACAGAGGCTTCACCCCCCCACCACAAAAAAAAAAGAAAAAAAAAAAAAAAAATGATCGGTGAATAATTCAGTGCGGTAGACCTGCCCCTCCCTAACTCCCCACTCTCTCTCTTTCACAGACTCACATCATAACCACCAGGGCTACCATGAGTTGAAGGAGACTAGATATGCCTAGAGCGCCGGCCAATGGACTGAGCCAACTGTGCGAGACTTCAGAGGCCCGCAGTGGCTGGCTCGGCGGAGTCTCAGAGAGTAGATTACCCAGAGAGCGGGCGGACTCTGGGACAGACCCAGCCCGGATATGGGCCACGTCTGGGGGGAGGGAGGGAAGGGGTTGGGAAAGGGGGACAGGTCTGTGCGAGGGTCCGCTCGCTGATATCTGGGTTATGAACCAAATCACCTCATCCGGAGGGCAGACAGGGGAAGGTTTCTGGAAATTGAAAACGTCTTCCCATAAGCCTCCATTAGAATTAAATGTCTGGGTAATGTTGAGCTATATCTTGAGACATACACCTGTACACTATATCATGTCCAGTCTGGATTTTTTCTTTCCTTTTTTTCTTAATTATTGTGTCAATCTTTAATGTTTTCATTCTTTACTTTTTTAAAAAATTAAAATATTCTTCATCATAAATTCTATACTAGACTGTGCAACTATGACTTGATTTTATTTATATTTTTTCTGTTAAAGACAACATTAAAATGATAAAACCCATATTGACTACTGCAGTGGCACAATAATAGTGCTACTATGCAGTGTGGGTAGCTGATGGGTAGTGAGACCATGAGGATCAGATAAAGGGCATTCTTCTCAAATCTTGAGGTCAGTGACCTATAAAAGTTATTAATTCACACAATAAGTATACCTGGAGTATAGGTGTTTCTGTCAGACATGTCTAAAATAATTGTAAATACTAGGATACTCTATTTGTATTTACATAGTCTGGTTGACTAACTACTCTTTGTTAAGGATCTGAGTTACTCACCATATCTGTGTTTCTGATGTTAGTTGCTCCCAACTCAGTTGTTCCTCCTAGGAAACAGCATTTGTTTTTGTCCCCTTTCAAACTTGTCATTTTATACTGCTGTATATGTACACTACACTATCCAGTGATCAGCCAAATAAAGAAATACCTTTACGATTTCCTTTTTTCCGGGTCATTTACTCTCGACTGGTCAGAAAGTCCTGTCCAGAGCCATGATGGATTATTATGGGTCTAGTACCAGTCACATCCACACACTGCCATAAGGAGAGAATGGTCCCTGTCTGATTAATCAGTTCAATCAGCGCAACTGTTAAAAAAAGGAATAAAAAAACCCTGAACATATGGAACACGGAACACATGTCCTGTGGGATAAGACAGTATAGGCAATTCAGCTTACATTCCTCATGGATGATTTCATGTTTAATGGGTTGAGAGCTTTCATGAAAATGGCTATTTACAGTAGGCTATACTGTATAGTAGGTGAAAACTCTAGACAGGTGTTAGATGCATCAGACTAACAGGAACTAGCACAAACAGTCAGTGACTGACAATACGTACTGTTAGTTTAAGCACAGATTCCCTTACCTGAACACCAACCCGATCAGGAAGTCGGGTGGCACTGTTGTGCCATTTAGTGCATTGCAGACTGGTGCCCCTGCTCACACACTCAAACCCAACAACAGTCTATGTCTACCGCAACCCCAATCTCTTGGAATCTTGTTCGGTTTTCTTTTTTTTCTCTTTTTTTTTTAGCACAAATAGATAAACAAACAAATAAACAAATAAATAAATAAATAAACACAAACGCAAACTGACTGTTGTGATTGTTTTCGTCAATCACACAATGGTTTGTAGGCTGTCTTGTCATTCTCTGAGTTATAAATATCAACTCTATTTTTCACATACAGGGTGTTGGTGTTTTTGTTTAGCGGTTCTTTGAGATGTGTCTCTGTATTTGATGCTTTGCCATTATATTTCTCTCTGTGCTTTGTTGTCTGTGGCATGCTTTACAGTGTAAGAACATACACAGTACACAGACATACACACACTATCATACATGAACACGTACGCCCCCCCCCCCAATACAATATGTGGGTGGTTAGACTTTGTAAAGGTTTTGAACTGTTCGTGGTCTTTGAGTCTTTGTGTATTTCTTAACCTGACATTCCATCTGGAATTTAGTTGAAGACCTTTTGTAGTTGTTTTGAACACGAAAGCCTCGGTAGAACACTGGTTAGCTGGAGTCTGTATCCTAGCAACCCAGAATGACAAATGGCTATCAGTTCCCTGTCTGAGGGTTGAAAAGTACTTCAGTGATTAAGGGCTGTGACACTGACACAGGGGAAATAACATAAACAATGTACTGTTGAGGTCTGTTTGAGCCCAGCTTATACGTTCGGCGAAATGGTTTTACGTCTTGACTGCAAACAAACACAAATCAATGAAAAAGAGGGGGAAGTGTTAAATCTCTGTTGATTGAGGACTGCTCACAGGGGCAACTGGCAAATGAAATCTACTCGACTACGCGCAGCCCTTGCTGAGACAAGGGGGGGCTGAACTTTACTAGCCTACTACAGTAAACAAAACACTCAAGGCTTAAACGGCACCATTGTGGCCGAGCGTTACAGTCTTTTTTTCCACAGCACTTTCTCATACTCTGTGTCCTCACGGTGAACCGGCTGAACACACCTGTGTCTAATCCAGGACATTGATGAGTGCGGTGGAGCGTGGCTGAAAGGGAGTCGGTGAAAAACATGCTTTACTGACAGGCCCGAAGAGCGAGGCGGAATCATTGGCTTAAAGGAGCCGCTTGCAGTTGCAAAAGTGCTTCTGCTAGAGTTATAACCATGGTGTGTAGGCGGGGCCAGACCATTGGTCCGACATCCCATTAGTCCGACATCCCATTCGTCCGAAAATGAACCATTCAATAGAGATACCATTAGTCCGACATCTCATTACTCCGAAAAAAAGAGAACCATTGGTCCGACGTCCCATTAGTCCGACCATACACAGTAGAGATGCATGGATGACTTGAAACTGAAAGATGCAAAATTCGCGGAAAAGAGGAGACATCTTTTTTTGCAGCATTGTGTGTCTAACAACAGGTGGAAATGTGCTAGCCTGTTGTAACAATCAACCGTTTACCTTCGGCTGTGTTAATTAAACGCAGAAGGGTTTTTTTGAATGACTAAATATGAATGGCAATAAACAGATAATTCTGAGAATGAAGTAGGCTACAACGTAGACTACACATCTGAGTGCGTCTCTTAATTATAGCCTAACAATGAAACAATGTCGCTTTCTTCGGTTTAACAGTAAAGGAAGACACACACCAAACCCAGGTCGTGCACAGCGGCGCTTTATATTCACACACAATTAAATGTCAATAACAATCCCAAGCGTTGCAATTCCCCCTTTCATTCAGTCCCGAAAATAAACCTATAAGTCCAAACTAAACGAAAGATGTCCTGTATTTTGCCAGGACCGCACACAAGAGTCAATAATCCAATCCAGGAAAACTAAAGGGCCGCTGCCGACAAAACGTCCCGCAGCAATCAAAAAATATAATGCTCAGAAAAAAGGGAAAATGCGATTGCTGTCTCTCTGCTAGACCAAGCAATATGAAAACACAGAAAAGCAATCGATCTCACCAAATCTGGTGAATGCACCAGCAGTCCCCGAAGGCTTTTTCTCTTCGTGCGTCCTCTGTTTGGTAACGCAACGGTCCAAACTGCGCACAGCGTTTAACTAATGTGAAAGTACGTTTCCTCGGTATTGTTGTTAGTTTCAAACTCGAAGGAAAACATTTACAAACACTCGTTGCCGCAGCACTGAGTAGGCTAGGCCTACTGGCGCCACAGATTCAAAATCGCACACGCACTTGCTACCCTCTTCAGACCGCCCCCATCAGCGCATTCGGGTAAGGTGCGCGGGTGCGCGTGCATATAAAAAAAATACATAGAAATAAGTAGGCTACATATACATACAATGATATTACATGAGAACAGAGTTATTATATGCAATTAAACAATGTAATATTTAAGAAATGGCACCTAAACCAATGTGGCAGTGTGTTGTGCGACATTTTGGGAAGCCAGGACTAGCCTATGCACAAATTAAAACGAGTTTCTGGAGTGAAACTTTGAATCAGACCTGTGATAGAAGAATATGGCAAGGCTCTATTTCTGGCTCATATCGAGAAGAACGCACGATGGAAATAACTGTGGACTAACTGTGGATAACTTGTAGCCTAGAACATAAAGGTAAGAGTTCATTGTCCTATACGCGTAGCTATGTTGGAATGTAGGCTAATTTGTGGTTTTGTCGTATGAACGTTTATACGACTGAAACACGTTTGCTTCGATGTTCGTTTGCAAAAATATAAAACACATCTCATGCTAGATGAAGTTCATCGCGGGATGTGAGCCTGGGTCACCTGCATGACAGTCACGCACCCATCCACTAGCCTATGTCCCTGCTATTGAAATCATAGCCTACTAGAAATAGCGTCACATCACTCTAACTGTAAACAGTGGTAGACGGAGTTTTTAGGAAATAGACCAAAGTCTGGATTTGTTTATGTATTGTATGGTCGGACTAATGAGATGTCGGACCAATGGGCTTCTTTTTTTCGGACCAATGGGATGTCGGACTAATGGGATATCTGGTCAATGGTTCATTTTCGGACTAATGAGATGTCGGACTTATGGGATGTCGGACCAATGATACGGAACCGTGTAGGCTACTAAAAGCATGTAGCAGTCCATTTGATTACTGTAAGACCATCACTGCTCTGCAAGGCAGTCTTAGTGTTTGTCCATGTCAATTTATTTAGCACTTTCATGAACAATGCAGCTGACCAGAGTGGCTCCCTTTTGCCAGTAATCAATGTTGATAATTCATTATGGGTGATATGTTTTACATACAGTATGGCTCCCTTTGCCAATTATGAATGGTCCTCATTCCTTGATAAAATGAATTATGGACAAAGCAAGCTAAAAAACAATGAGATCCTCAGGTGAACAATCTATGGATAGGATCACTATTTGGCAAGAGGTCACTGTTAATGTACTTAACCATGGACCATAAATCCATAAGGGGCATTACAGTACATACTGTATACCACTGGGTCCCAATAATACTTCAGTCTTACTCGAGTTGACATTTTAAACAAATTAAGGCCATGTTTGATGTCCTTCAGACTGTTTACTGTAAGAGTGATTGTTAAAGTGTGTATTTGATTATATTTTTTGGTGGACAAAATGGTGTATTTAGACACTGATGGACATGACATCTGGCATGGCTGAAGCCCCACATGGCTGATGGCTAACTTACTGTAATGTTTGTCGCTATCTTGGTCTGTCTCCTTCTGCTAGCAGCCCTTCAGCAGAGAAGGCTCAGAACATTTTTTGGGCATTAGCTAAAAATGCTATTTCTTTATCAGTTTCTCAGACGTTTATGACCCATGGACACTATTATAGTGACTCTTGGAGAAGCCTAGTGCTTCTGTAGCCTATACTGTATCTTGTAATGTCCGGTAAAGGTTCAAAGTTCACAGATCACTGATCACAGTTTGACTAGCCAACACTAATTCAAAGGGTGTGTTGCACATTAGTGTGGATTGCCTTGGTAATCTATTGGTGCTATTATGTATAGTTAATGGACCACATGCATGCAGTAAAGTGGTAATGTAATTGGTTCATACGAACTGTGGCCCTCAGCCTTAACATGTCTCGCCTCCACCTTGTGGTGTTTGGAGACGTACTGTATACTGCTCCATTCTCTCCACAAAAATAAATCATGCGTGTCAATTTGTCTCCATCTCCTACTCCATCCCCTACTCTAACTTGTATTATGTAAATGAGTGAGAGCATGTGTGTTTACTTTTGTGTATAGGCTTCTCTTTGTGTGTGTGTGTGTGTGTGTGTGTGTGTGTGTGTGTGTGTGTGTGTGTGTGTGTGTGTGTGTGTGTGTGTGTGTGTGTGTGTGTGTGTGTGTGTGTGTGTGTGTGTGTGTGTGTTTGTGTTCACTTTTGACTATGTGTGTGTGGGTAAAGGGATGTGTGTGTGTGTGTGTGTGTGTGTGTGTGTGTGTGTGTGTGTGTATATATATATATATGTGTGTGTGTGTGTGTGAGAGAGAGAGAGAGAGAGAGAGAGAGAGAGAGTGTGTGTTTATGAGTGAGTGTGTGTGTGTGCCTGCTTGCTTGCATGTGTGTGTGTGTGTGTGTGTGTGTTTTCATACCCATTGGGTGCCGCTCCATCCACTGCATTGGATTCACTTCAGAGAAAAGAATCAGAATTTGGTGGGAGGCATTTACCAGGTACTGTAGCAGTCTTGAGTTTGTCTCTGGTTGAATCTTCCTTCTTGTCTTGTTATCTCTCAGCTCCAGCCTCCTGGCAAGATTCAAAGATCTTCCTCAAGGATCGTTTGTTACTTTGTAGTAATGAGCCACCAGACTTTATTCATTACCTCTGCAAAAGAGGCTGTGTTTTCGCCGTGTCTGTTGGTTGGTTCATTTGTTTAGCAGGATTACAAAAACCTTCTGGCCAAATTTGATACTTGGCGGAAAGGTGTAACACGGGCAAAGAAAGAAATGCTTAAATTTCAGAGTGGATCTGACACTCGAGTTGCCTGCAAAAAAAATAATAAAAATTGTTGATGCTTTGAGACAATGGCTATTGTTTGAGGGGGGGGCGCATTCTAGTTTTACATTGCGATCCAAATCAATGGATAACTGAGCCACCAGTCAGCATCTTGTAACCTCTCCATTGATGGCTTGGGTTAGTCAGGAAGAATTCAGTATACAGTACACAGTAGCCAGTCATTCATTCAGAATCAGCAGTCAGTCATTCACCGCTCAACAGACACAGTTTTAGGAGTAAAATTGCTAGCAGGAACAGTAGGTGAATCGAAGCAGATTTAAGGTTATATCAACCCATCCAAACCAAATGCAACATCTATTAGAGTGATATGGAAGAGGAATTCTATTTCACAGTCCACTTCCTCATTGACCATCACAGCAATCTGAAGACGCTGGATGCATCGAGGCTGTGTGCAGGAACTTACTGAGGGACTACATCATTGCATTTCTTGCTTGATCGTTTTCATCCCATCTAGCCTTCCCCCGCCTCAGGCTTTTCTTTGTCTTTACCGGGCGCTCCTCTCCTCTTTTTCCCCCTCTCCTGATGTGCGATTCCAGCCTATAGCGAATTGACAGCTTCCTATACTCTCCGTGCGGAACCGAAAGAGAATGTGCGCTGCACCTTCCACGGCTCAGCTAGTTTGCCGAGCGCATCCTAGCTCAAGGTTGGCCCATTCATCACTCCACACACCCACCTCTATGGTACTTCCTGCGCACCGTGGGCCCTCGCTGAAGTAATTCCGCACAATCAAAAGCTCACAAACCGCACGCTCTGGAGCCTCCTCTCCTCACCCAGTGGAACAGTCCGTTTAGTATTTGTGTGTGTTTTTTCTACCATGATTGAGACAAATGATCTTTGCAGGGGGGAACTGACAAAGATTACTGCTTTGTCCAGCATCTAAATTGGATAAAAATGGGCCATCCTATGACTACACCCTGATAACCAAGTCTCGTAATAACAATATAACTACTGTCAGGCGGAGGATTTCAATCTCGCCATGAGCTCCCCCTGGGTTGCCTCTCTCTCTGTTCAGATGTAAATGATCTGATTAAGCAAATCAAGATCATTATATCTATTACAGAGACTTTAGTAATGAGGCGCGCCATGGGCAGAGATAAATTCTGGACAGACAGGGCTTTAGAGAGCCCCCGCTGTCAGGTATCACACTAATGCCCTGAGCTATGGAATAGGCGCCCTCTGATTTGATACAACAACATACTGCTGGGTTCCGGGGTTGCACACATTCGTACAAAGATGGATTTAGAGAAGAGAACTTCACTGTGGCATAGAAAACTTCAAGGGCACTCGGAGAGCACAGCCCGTCAAGGTCCATATGCTCTTGGAATGTTATTGAAATGGAAAATAATTCATGGATCCACCCTTTGATTCGGGTTCCAGTAAAAAAATGTAGTGCATTCTTCCTTGGTCCATGCTACTTTCCTAAACCACATTTTTATGAAAAACAACCTCATCAAAATGATGTAAATGTCCATTAAACATTTACATTAAAACAGAAAATGTCAACGCATACACACAGCGCTGGCTCTGTAAATTCACTACAAATGCAGTGGCTCGAACCGAGGCAGAATCAACTCCAACCTACATCATGCTGTTTCAATAGCACATAAGACAGAGGTACAATTTGATTGATCTCTTGCAATTAGATATCAACACACAGAGTAATGGAGTCCACCTCTACAGTGAACAGTTGTCAGGGTTTCAGTTCGACACGCTGAGCATCCTGCTAGCATTCTGTGCACTGTTCTTTGTTTTGTGTGTGTGTTTTGCTTTTTCTACTCATGTGCTGTCTTTTATCTGTCATGTGTCATGTGTCCTGAGGCTTTGTAGTGCAACACAGACCTGGCTTAACATGATGCGTGCTGGGTTGAAACACAATGCATGCTGGTTAAAAACGTTGTTCGACTTTCATCGGCATGGCAGGACGTCACCGATCACATGACCTTATGACCTTGTGGAAGCCATGCGCCTGTAGTCATCTCATGCAGTTGCTCACCACAAACTGTACAAGCTAGTACCTGCCCTCAAGACATCAAAACATCACCCTCATCGGCAATGACATATGTTCACCATAGTGTTCCCTTATGCTAGAATGCGCAGATATTTTCACACTCATTGAGCACCCATGTACATGCCCACAGAGTCTAACGCTGTAGCTGCCTGCGTTAGCTGCTGGTTGTAGCAACTCGATAGCTAAAACTCGATAGCTGTTTATTAAAACAACATTCTAATTTATTTATTTAGTCGGTCATCATGTTCATTTTAATGAATTGGAATGGAATGAATCTGTATTCAATGCAAACAAAAGGCTGTGACATATCCCGTGAGTCACGCAAGGTGTTGACTGCAGCTAGAGATGCCCGGCCCTGTTTGTTGTCTTCTCTAACTCTGGCAGATTATGTCAGATTATGTTGGCTGTCAAATCAGCCACAATCCTATGTGGAACATGCCTCTTGTTGGACTGTGCTTCCTGTCTCTGTTAGTTTCCCTCCATTTTTCCTCCAGAGTTCAAACGTTACACAAGACATTACAATGATTCAATACAAGCAGTAGTGTGTTGACAAGTACCTTGTTGTTTATGCAAGTGCACTGAAGTCCATTGCTTTGATGCTTTCACTTCTAAATGTATTCCGAGCCATTTTCTTTTCCACTTTTCATTCTTGTATCTCGTCTTTAAATGACATTCGGCACACATGCTGTGTTCACTGCCTTTTTTTATACAGCACGTTTTGTATAGGATAGCACCCACCAAATGACAGAATTACCTCCAAAGTCTGTAACACAATGTTGAGACCAAACGTGTAGTTCAAACCAGCAATTGTAGGAAAACGGAACCAAATGTTTTGCTTTTGAATGTGCCCTTACTTCCTTTTTGTTCACTGCTTGTATGTTAATCACTCGCTCACCTGTATCTTCTGATCATCTGTTCTGTTAGCCTACCTCCTGTCCCTTAACCTAGATTCTGTCTCCCCTGAGAAAGTGTGTTTGATTTTTTTTTAAAGTGCTATTCCTTGATTGTTTTTGTTATCCTGCCTCTTATGTCAAAATATTTTGTTTTTATTACAGTGCATGAAAATTCACTGTACTGTTCTTCCCAGGCTTCTTCTGTTATCCGATATCTTCTTATTTTTCTTCTAACGAATTTGTGTGTCTAATTCAGCCTCAACCGTTTACCGTATAACTTCATTCAAACTGTGTCGCGTAGATCTTACTTACAGTATGTGACTTCGGCTATGTATTTTTCAACTTTGTAACTTTTAGCTGTGCAGCCTCACAGTGAGTGAGTCTGAGGCTAACCAAAGCCCATTTGACACAACAGGGTCGTTTATGAGGGTTAATTCCGAAAGACTGAAACCTGAGTTCTGAGCTATAATTTAGCACACACAACCAGGTCATTGGAGGATTCTGGGAGCCAAACAGATTGTAGGATTCCAACAGCCAATCAGATTGCAGGATTCCAACAGCCAATCAAATTGCAGGATTCTGGAGGCCAATCAGATTGCAGGATTCCAACAGCTAATCAGATTGCAGGATTCTGGGAGCCAATTAGATTGCAGGATTCCAACAACCAATTAGATAGCAGGATTCTGGAAGCCAATCAAATTGCAGGATTCTGGGGGACAATCAGATTGCAGGATTCCAACAGCCAATCAGATAGCAGGATTCTGGGAGCCAATCAAATTGCAGGATTCTAGGGGCCAATCAGATTGCAGGATTCCAGCAGCCAATCAGATTGCAGGATTCTGGGAGCCAATGAAATCGCAGGATTCTGGGAGACAATCAGATAGCAGGATTCTGGGAGCCAATGAAATTGCAGGATTCTGGGAGCCAATCAGATTGCAGGATTCAAACAACCAATCAGATTGCAGGATTCCGGGAGCCAATCAGATTGCAGGATTCTGGGAGCCAATCAGATTGTAGGATTCTGGGAGCCAATCAAATCGCAGGATTCTGGGAACCAATCAGATTGCAGGATTCTGGGAGCCAATCAAATTGCACGATTCTGGGGGCCAATCAGATTGTAGGATTCCAACAGCCAATCAGATTGCAGGATTCTGTGAGCCAATCAGATTGCAGGATTCTGGGAACCAATCAGATTGCAGGATTCTAGGAACCAATCAGATTGCAGATTGCCCTCTGCCTCGCCCGTGTTGATTCAAAACACATCTCTGCGTTGTGATTGGTTTAGTTGCCATCTGCCAGATTCAGGGCAGTGTTTTCAAAATGTACAGTGGTCCGAGGCCAGACCCAAATGCAGGCAAAACATTTTGCCGTCCAGCAGTTGGCGCTGGTTTTCCAGGCTATAAAGCCTTGGTTGTTCAACACTCTGTCTCATGTGTCGTGCATTTGAGTCCTCATTCTGAAATATGCTGACTGCAGTTTACAGTACAGCATTGGAACAAGATGGAGAAGAAGTCTTGGACAGAATGTATGATCTCTTTACCTCTGCTATACCCTCTTTTCCCCAACGGGTAGTGTTTTGTTTATTGCAACTTGTGGGCCCAAGCTCAAAGAGGAACTCGGTACAAACCCATGTCCTGTTTTAGCCAGGGCAAACATTGCTGCACCACTGCATGCAGTGGTCCAGTTTTGCACGACTGGGTCCTTCCAGAAGCTGCTGTGACTCTCCAAGGAAGTGATGGGAAGAAGCAGATGTTTTCTCAGGCACAGCAGAAGCAGTTGTGTAGGGTCCTTGTGTACCTGAAGATGTACGTTCGCTTTCTCTCTCTTTCTGTTTCCCCTCTCTTTAAGTATGGAGTATGTTGACCACCAAGTGAGTTTTCTAACTACAACAGTTATTTCTAATGGGGCAGACCTCTACACCTAGTCTGACCAGCCAGACCCACTTCAAGATGGAACTCACCGTAGTACTGTAGGCAGAGCTCAATCTGAGGGGTGAGATAAACAGTTGTCTTTCAAATTCCTTCTCCACGCAATAGGATAGCGCTAAACTAATCATCTTTTTGTTTTCAAGTAGCAGGATGCTTAACGGTCGTAACTTCTGGTCGCATGTCAGTCATCATTATGTTAAGCCCGCCCAACGACTCTATACATTATGTGATTGGTTCGGTGGTTTCTGCCTGAGCCCAGCTCCCAAGTCAAACAGAGAGTTGCTAGACTACCACTAATCTACACCACTCTCTTCACCAAAAGCTCACAGGGAAAATAGAAATTATTTGCCAAAGGTAAACTGAAGACACATTCTGAAATCAGTCTCTTGTGTTTTTAATACCACCTGTTCACCACTTGGCTGTGCTATTTGTGATGTGTACACATTAAACACTGGAACATCTCTGGAACATATCTATGGTCTTGGCCAAGTTATTGTCAACTTTTCCACTTTTCTCTTTCTAAAGCAACAAACAAACATGTCTGTGACATACTGCCACACGCAGACACATGCTGGAATTGTGCTGCATGATCCGACATAAACAAAATGATCAATTGGTTCTCAAGCTTTGTGACCAAGAAAGATAATAAAACAAAACATCTGATTACATTGAATTGCAACTCTTGCAATGTTGTCTGCCTTCTTCCAGTATGCTAGTAAAACTAGGAGACAACTCTGATTTACAATTAATGACCAACCAATGGCAACCATTACATTCTGGACCTGGGATTCTGTGAGATTAACCTGCCCACTCCTAACTGACGTGGTGGAAACACAGATCAGATTTTTCTGCAATTTGAATGTAAGTATATTTTCTACTATATCTAGGCCTATTGTTGGGACATGTTTTTTTTGTAATATGAGTGTATCAGTGTGTCCCTTCCTCGCTGTCTAAGCTGGATGGTAGACATGTGAATGTTAACATTTCATCGACTGTCCCTGTAATGATTGACTACTAATGTGTGCTGAATTAGTGGCCTGGTCACACACTCCTAGATCTCCTTTCAGGGAGATACTAGTCTGGAACACCATAACTCATTAACATTTCTATCAGGCCGGTCAATCAGCAACAAGAGGGGATCAAAATTAATCAAAAGTGGCTATGGTAAACAGCAGGAGGAATGCCTGCAAACATGCTGTTTATTGTCGGTTTGTAAAGTTAAAGCGTAAGTTTGGCGGAAAATGAAAATAAAGCTATTTTCTGAATGAATATACAGTATATCAACTAAGCCGTGGAGGAAGTAATTTTCGCTCATCACGCAGTACAGAGCTAGCACTGGCAAAAGCTACAGCCCAAAATCGCAAACAGTGGGTTAGCATTGGGCTTTCAGCCATGCGCTTTCAAAATCGCATTTTTAAACCACTAACATTGCTCAAAACAGCGGCAAACCTCGTCAGCAGCTTGCTCTAGGTGTCTACACATAAAACGAAGCACCAATCAGTCTGTAAACTTTGGAATAGTCTGTATACACGTAGAATCAGTTCGATACCGCAACCCAATCTGAAGCACAGAAATGTCACGCGAGATCTCACACGAGAGCTCGTGGACTTTCCTTCGTGAGGAACTGGAGTGTTCATAACAGTCTTATTTTATAAACGTCAGGTTCGTGAGCCAAGTTGTTGGTGGTTCGTTTTATGTGTAGACACCTAGAGCAAGCTTCTGACGAGGTTTGGCGCTGTTTTGAGCAATGTTAGTGGTTTAAAAATGCGATTTTGGAATAGCTCCCGTGCTTCCGTGTGAATAACTCCCGTGCTTCCGTGTGAAATCTCGGGTGACATTTCTGTGGTTCAGATTGGGTTGCGGTCTCGAACTGATTCTACGTGTATACAGACTATTCCAAAGTTTACAGACTGATTGGTGCTTCGTTTTATGTGTAGACACCTAGAGCAAGCTGCTGACGAGGTTTGCCGCTGTTTTGAGCAATGTTAGTGGTTTAAAAATGCGATTTTGAAAGCGCATGGCTGAAAGCCCCATGCTAACCCACTGTTTGCGATTTTGGGCTGTAGCTTTTGCCAGTGTTAGCTCTGTACTGCGTGATGAGCGAAAATGACTTCCTCTACGGCTTAGTTGATGTATTTTCATTCAGAAAATAGCTTTATTTTCATTTTCCGCCAAACTTACGCTTTAAGACGAAGTAGGAAGTAATGTTACAGGCATCCCTGGTCAATGTGATTGGCTAGGCTGGAATAATGATTTCAAAGTTAACGCAAAGTCTACGCCCGTCACTATGGTAGCGTTGGAAACTGATCCCAATCATGAGTTCCAAGACTCTTTTCTCAAAGTGAGTGAGTCTGGTTTTAACCAGGCTACTGAATTAAGCTAATGGCTGCTAATTAGAGGCACCTACACAGCGTCAATTTATCGGGTGGCCTAGCGTGCACTACTGTACATTTTGCACTGATGATAGTCCACATGGCCTGACACGTCTGTACTGCACCTTTGCAGATTTGTTCTACTCTTTGCACATTTCTCTGTGCAGCCCTGGATAGAAATTCCGAAATGATTGAATACCAGACAAGTCAGAGTTTTTGGCTCTCTGTGTGCATCGTCTCTTGCTCTTTTTCTCTCTTTGTGAGCCTTCTGGATTCTAAAGAGTCCAGAGTGTTGCTCCGGAGGAATGTTATACAATGCTTGGCCTTTACCCATCCCAGATAGCCACGGCTGCAAGAAAGACATTTTCATTATTGATCACAGATCAATGTGACCAGCATTTTTTTTTACAGTTTTACTGTGTTGGTTGTATTGGTAATTTATATGCAAGTAAAATCCCGGGGTATAATGAGAATATAGGCTTTTGTTTTTCGTTACAAATGACTCAGACGCCACAGACATCCTGCGAGCGCTCCACTGGCAACGCTGCGTCTCCCATGACTCTGTTTTGGGTCAGGGGCCGAACCGCTCGAGGGATCCCCCCTCTTGTAGCTCTGCTGTTTCACAAACAGAAGGCGAAGGCATTCGTTTCATCCTCGGCCCGCAATCACGGCAATGCGCGCAGTCACTGAGTGAGCACTGTGTGCTCCATGCTGTTTGGCGAGCTCAAAGTGGGCCTGCCTATCTAGTGAACTTGCACTGATGTATTCACTGATCTGCTCACAGATTCTCACCACTTCATCAGCTTGAGATGCCTACAGGCGTGTGTGAGCAGCAGAGACTCGCTCATGTCAGATATAGATATCACACACAAGCACCTCTCTCTACTGATGTCAATCTCTCCATATGGCCCGGAAGAATATCAGATATACCAAATTGAGGATATAGGGTAGGAATAACGTATTAAATGGACATATGCACTTTTTACATTCCACTTCAGCATCTACTGTATTTTGATGAAAACTATTTTAAAGATTTTGGTATGCACACCTTTCATGTGAAATGAGCCCGTTATGATACTTGTTGACAAAATGGAGTCAAACTGAGGCACTTAGTTGGTAAAATGCAATGCTGATATAGGTGAGATTGCAGGGCTTGCACAACAAGCCATGCCAAAGTGTGAACTATACCTTCAAACAAAAAAGAAGACCACTTATTTAGCACTCATACTGATGAACTGAGTATAAATGCCAGATTCAATTTCTGTAGGTGAGTGTGTGTGTGTGTGTGTGTGTGTGTGTGTACTGCGTAGTGAAAAAGCCAAAAGCCTGTTATCCCCACAGCCTTCACTTTTGTTTCACTTCATGAAGAGGGTCTGGCATCGCTCCACTGGGAAATGTCTTGAATCATTGCATCTTAATCGGCGGAGACTTTGAAATCATTGGTTGCGCATAACCAATCCTGTCGATCAGGGATTCCGAACATATTACTTTCTACTTTACCACTAACCTTTGAGAACTGATAATAAACCGCACTGCCAGTAAGCAAACAATGTATTTACAAATTACACATTCTACTGGCTGCGTGCGTGCTGGCACTGCAACTTATTGTTTCCTCTAGTCCCATCCCTGCCTGTTTCGAAATCGAAACTTTAACATCATCCTCTTGGGTCGTAGCTACTTTGGTCGCTGATTAACAAGTTAACAAGTCTACAGGAAGAGCATTGCAGTTGCGTGCTCCCCACACAGTGGAGTGAGACCGAACTCTGCTTCTCTCCGTATGCTGTTGCCATATGGCGTGCCTCTAGGGGGTTAAAGTTCAAGGCTGCTAGTTTTTCTGGTCGTTGTGTTCCTTAAACGTCTGTATACACAACAACTTGTTGTGTGAGCCTCAGCATGTATTATTATTACTGTTATTATTATTATTATTATTATTATTATTAATAATATTATTATTATGTCTGGCAGCAAAAGATCATGGTAGACCATGTGTCAAACATCAACTGCATAACTGGCATAACAGGAAACTGGTATATAAAATATTTAAAACAAATCATTCATGACATGTTTATAGTACAGTAGTCATGTAGTCATGTAGTCATGTTAACATGAAGTAGGGTCCTGCTCTGTGTTGGATAATGTTATGAACAACGTGATAAGATAACTGTATTTATGCATCCATAAGAGTATATATCCATGAACGTGCAGCAGTCCTAATGAACAGCGATCATAATATTTCCCTCATATTCCAGAACAACTTGTTTGGATTCAAATCTTTTTATTTTTCCCTCGGGATCTTGTACTTTTTGCTGTTAGTTTCCTATATCAATTTGATTTATAATTACAGTATGTATTATACATCTTATACAAACTAAATGTATGTTTTGTATATTAAATTCTCTGTTTTCAGTCCTTTTAACCGTGTGTGTGTGTGTGTGTGTGTGTGTGTGTGTGTGTGTGTGCGTGTGTGTGTGTGTGTGTCTGTGTGTGTTTGTGTGTGTTTGTGTGTGTGTGTCGTAAAATGTGTGAGCATCCTTTTTTATTACCAATCATGACACATACTGTATGTAAATCTTTAGCTTTGTAAATGTCATCCTAAAATGCCTCTGCGTATAAAGCTCTCAGGGATATCATCATCAATGTCACTGTGGCATGCCTACAGCCATAGCTGATGCAGCAAATCTATTTATAACACCCCTTCCCTCCCCCTCCCCATCTTACCCCCTAAATACCCCCAGGGAAAACAAAACCATTCTGCAGAAATAATCTCAAATGTTCCCTCCTAGGAGACAGGCTGCCTTCATAGGTCTGCTTGAAAGGGTCACACCAGATACCCTTTGTTAAGATCTCATTCACATTTTTTTCCCCCTTCCAGACTTTTTAAACTGTATTCCTTACCTTTTGTCTCGGCTTCACTTTCAGGTATTGTTCTGCATAAAAGAATAGAAGAGCAAGATGCTAGCAGGTTAGCTGTATATAGCTGAGCAGATTTAGCCACATCTCTTTCCTTATCTGTTGGTCTAGTGTAGGCAGGAGCAGTCATGCCGGTAATCCAAATGCTGAAGGGTACAAGATACATCTTATTTGGCGGTAGGAAATCACGTTCCTTGAAATGAACTTACCTGCTCACGGTATATGTGCTGTAGGATGCTTTGGAACCGCACCACCTTGCCTGAAACATAAACCTGAGAGAGGAGTACTGACTTGAGAACTGATTGGATTTTTAGAGGTAGTTTACAATGCACAGTGGTGCCTAAGACAATTTGCCTGAAACCTGTCCATTTATTCCTTACATCTTGCACTTGCTACAAAGGTACTATAGAAAGGTACACTATAGAACCAATGGCTCCATCGCATGCTGCATATATGCATTGCATGCTCCCCTAAATGGTTCTTTAACCTGTTTTGAAGGATTCATCAAAGGAACCTCTAAGGGTTCTTTAAAGCCTGCATGGTACTTTTTTAAGAGTATATTTTAAGTGGCTGTTTATCCAAACAAACTCTCTATGCTTATCGATGTAGGATTTTCTCTATAAACTTATATGGGAAAGAGTACAATATAACCCTCAAGGTGAAATATAATGTTGACTGAAGGTTTCACAAATGATTCTTCAGTGGTTTGGTATTCCTGGTATCTTTTCCAAATATCAGCTCAGTTCTACAATTGCATCATTTACTTGTACTGTTTGTGTTGATACATTCTCTGTGTATTGACTCATCGAGAAACCAAGTTAAAGAAGTATAACAAGGTTGTTTTGAAAGTATGTGTGGTTAGGTGCTAGTTCATGATCTGATGAATATTGACATTTGGTGCTGAATCAGCACCTTTTTACTCTTAAGCCTCAGTTAAAATATGATTAAGAGAGGAACTGTACAGTACTGTACATTCCCTGAGATCATTATAAAGCACTTACATGACAAAGCAGAGACTGTTATTGAATAACTGTTAAAAAGACTTGTCATGCCTTGTCATTATAATGAATTCCCCCCACCACAGCCATTCTATAAATGACTACAGATGCATCAGTTGTGATTAATGAATGCTAAAGCAATGTTTAAGTAATGGCATGAGAACTTGAGCCTTTCTGTGGTCTGGTCCCACAGCACCTCCCCTCTAAACTTTAACAGTAACTCGTTGTGGAAGGATGGACACAGACAGGCATCCCAGAGGAACGTGCCAAGATGAATTTGCATCCCAAAGTCTTCCCTGGGTCCAGCCCTGAGGCTACTCTGGGTTTAGGTCATATGACCAATGAGATTACGCACACTTGAATCACCACAGGTCATTTCAAGGACCCAGAACACAGACCTCACACGTGAAAGATCGCTCTGGACTAAACATGAGATGCTAAAATACACAGCAAGAGGCTGTGTTCTAGAGGTCAGAATTAAAAAATCTATTTGTAAAAACATACAAAAATACAATTTCTTTATCTGCTTGGGCACAGTGTGTTGTTTCTGTTGAGTACAATGCCATGGCAACAAAAATCTGGAAGAGGATCCTTTGAAATTAAAACAAACAGATATACCCCCCCCCCCCCCCCCCCAAAAAAAAAAGGAGAAGAAGAAAAAAAAGTCTGTAGATGCTGGTGTCGCCAGCCACATGTGAGTGTAGCACGGAGTAAAAGGCATGTCAGGGCACCAAACAGACCACTGTTTGTTTGCCAGTGACAGCCAACGAGCCGAGCCAATGGGAGGGATCGGAGGGCAGAGCATGTCTCCACATAACAAGAGAGCCCTTACAGCGAGTATGGGAGGAGGCATCAGTGGAAACTCCTGGCTGATGCTACCACCACACATACACACTGGATGTATATTTTTTTATCCAACAGGAGGGAGTGCTCTGTAGGGATCAGTCTTAACGGTTAAATCACATCACCGTGGTAGAAAAAACAAACAGTGCATATACTGTATGATATATTGTTTTTTTCTTTTTTTAAACAAAATATAGATATCCTTCAGCAAGTGGAGGAAGAAACATCATCATCAGAATAAACAGAAAAAAACCTGCAGAACATATTGAAGAATGTACAGGGCTGTCTGCCTCCTCCTCTTGACATGGGTGATTGCAATGCTCATCTTTCCAGGTAATGTTTTGCCCACTTTTTTACATGTTGCAGGCTGATTAGTTGTGTGTGGGAGGAGGAGAGAGGTTTCCATAAATGAACAGGCCTCTGAATTATAGGAAGTCAACCTCACCCTGTATGGTGTTCTGTTGGTTTTACGTTTGTGTGTAGCAAGGATGTTCTTATAGAAAAGTTATCTATTTGAGATGAATCAGATATCCACGCATGTCATAACATGACCTTTAAGTATCGCACATTCTAACCAATATGAAGTTGATTATTTAGATAGCTACAACACCCCAGAATAGTGTGTGAAGTACTGTCGTTGTTTGATGATCTTATTTTAGATGTCGCCAGGCTGATGTGAAACCATGTGTAAAGCTCAGTTGAGCTGCTAATTCATATAGACAGACATGTCTGTCCAGCAAGTCTTGACAATTTATCATCATTCAGAGATTAATTGAAACATTTTAAATCACAACATTCAGTTCAAGTTCACCCACTATTGCAAATGTAATGTCATTCATTCATTTTAAACAAAGATCCTTTTTCTGAAGTTGAACAGAAAGTCTGAACATTTACACAACATGCCATTGTAACATTCTGCGGCATCACTGAGTAAGACAGCATGCAATTACACAATGACCCCAGAAGGACCACTGCCCATGACATTGCCAAATGCAAGATATTCCTTTTTTGGCGATGACATCAGTGTGCTGCAGACTGACCTAAAAAAAAAAAGTTTTGTTTTCGACCAATCATAGCACTGCTCCGTGAGGAGTCTCTGACAACACACCCAGGAGACACAAAACACTAAATGAAAACTGACAGTCCAGGACCAGCTGCATCCTCTGATTGGGTGTAAAAATGACCTCCCTTGTCAGGAAAAAAAGAAAAGAAAATACACACACACACACACACAAACAAACAAACACACAAGCACACACACACACACACACACACACACACACACACACACACGCACGCACGCACGCACGCACACACACACACACACACACACACACACACACACACACACACACACACACACACACACACACACACACACACACACACACACACACACACACACACACACACACACACAGCGATATTAGTGTCATTTCTTCAAGTCCACATCAAGGACCCTTGTCACATGACACTAATTTGAACACACAAACAAAACAGACAGTTCTACTGTATGTGAAGCACTCATTCGTATGCCACACACATAGTAGGGACTTCCCTCCCTTATCATCACAAGGTCAACGAATGTCATCATGGTGAATTTTAGAGTGTAATATAATCCATACAGTCATTAAGACAAATCGGTATAGTGGGTATACACTACAGTGTATGGTTTACAAACTACCTCTGTTAGCATTCATGTAGCAAGAAGCTGATTAATAAATATAGTGAGAGGGAATTAAGTGTGTGTGTGTGTGTGTGTGTGTGTGTGTGTGTGTGTGTGTGTGTGTGTGTGTGTGTGTGTGTGTGTGTGTGTGTGTGTGTGTGTGTGTGTGTGTGTGTGTGTGTGTGTGTGTGTGTGTATTTGCAAGTGCATGCAAGGGATGCAAGAACAAACAATCAGACATTTATTCATGGACTTAAAGATGTTGGTTATATTTATGCATTATGGAGATGAAGGTCAAACGTCTCATCAGTGCCATGCAAGTTGAATAATGCAGATGAACGAGAAACCAATCTGTACTTGATCCATTAATAAAATGTGATAAATTGTCAATAAAGCTGCTTCCAGGAGTCCCCGTAAAGGTGGCGTCGTGGCGAATCGCTACTAGAGCATAAATCTGAAATCTAAACTTGAAATGTTGCCATGGAATTTATTGCTTCTCAGTCTCTGCTTTTGCAGCTTTGACTGCAAAAAGGGTCTTCATGCACGTCTAGTGCTAGACAAGACCAAGTCACAGTTAGATAGTGTTTTAAAAGTCATCATGACAAAATGACCAAAATGCCAGCGGCCATTGTGTTATCGGACTGCTGACTCAGAGTCTATACAATGGAACAATGGAACACCATTGTCATTCCTTTATTGGTCTTCAGTAGACTGTCGTGTTAACTCATGTCTCACTCTTGCATTTGGTCGTCAGTAGTCAAAACAGTTGTTTAACCGCTGAGATAACTACAGTATGTCTATTACCATAATAAGCATTGCAGTGGGAAGTGTTCAACTACATGATACCAATGATAATGGGAGCATTTCTGCGGAACCTTGGAAATACAGCAAGTCTGTGGCTTAAAGCGGTCAGGGAGGCTGTTAAACCACTTGGGCATCCCGCAGCCTTGACTGCTGTGCTGGGCCTTGCAGAGGTTTCGGGGAAATTATACGCTTACAGATTGAAACAAGTGAGATGATGTCTCCCACCTGGCATCGGGGTCCAGGGCAGATGTGGCCCGGTTCTGGCCATGGTGCGGTGGCATCTAAGATGCTCCCGTGGTCCCATCTGGAGGAGTTGATGTAGCTGCTGGGGCTTTGTTCTGCGAGACACCATCAAGCGCTTCAGCAAGGTGTGAAATGCACATGTGAGAGCTTTTGAAGTGTGTGTGTGTGTGTGTGTGTGTGTGTGTGTGCCTGCATGCGTGTGTGTTTGTGTGATGCGATGCGATGTGGGCAGCCTGACAATCAGAGGTTGGTAATCTTCTGAGCACCAAAAAAAACCCTCTGGTGTTGTACAGCTATGCGCCATGGCTTTTCTATGTTCTTTTATTTATTTATTTAATTGAGAAATCTGAAATAGAAGAACACAAGACATACCAGAGCAACCGCTGCCAATCATTTATTCCCAAACACTCACTACAGACACTATCCTGTCAGCTCAAAACGTAACTCAATCTCACTGGGAAAAGACACATAGCAAATCTGGACAAATCTGTTGTTCTGTGGGCATATGATTTAATGTACAATAAAGCACCGAAGGATGTACTTGTAGATCTTCACCTTCAGCGACTTTTCCCACCTAAAGCAGACATGAAATGTTGGATAAAGCACCCTCAGAGAGAGACCCTACATATATGTTCTGGCCATTAAAGTGAATGATTTCCCATTGTTCATTCTGTGAGCTATAATGTACCTCCATACAGACGACTGTGATGGCCCATATGGTGACCTTCACGTAGTTGCCCAGTACAGTCCTTAGGGTTTCCCAGGCTTCTGAAACTGAACCCGGAACAGATGGTGCCACCAGCTCTTGACATATTGAATCTGATGGTGACATGAAGGCTTATGTGCCAATATCAGGGTGAACCACTCTGGGATGCTGCATGTTAACCCTCAAAGTCAGTGGTTTCACTGTGTGCATCCAGTGCCCAAAAAATGCCCCCTATATTTGGGGATGCGAATATATTATCTTATCTGTGACTGCTGTCATTTGAGTATTTTTTTTTCACAATCCCTGATCAATGATGCTCAACTACTGTGCAAGATCTGATCAGGGAGACTTTTTTGACTGAGAAAATACAGCAATGCTGCAACATTAGATCAATAACAAGTGGTAGTGTTTGGTTGGTATTCCGCCTATCCATTAGAGGCCTTTCAGCTCAAGTTTTTTATCATCATAATTACCATCATCATCACCATCGTCCTTATCATCATCACTGTTGTCATTATATGATTTAGTGTTCCATAGCATGACGCAACACCAATTAGCCCTTTAACTGTAATTATAAGTAACCGTACGTGTACCTTTGCCAGATGACCTTTGTATGTCGCAACTGCTTACGATGAATCATTTCAGTAATTTAATGAAGAATCTGTTTTTAGAGGGAGGCCTAAAAATACCTCTCTTGCCTTGATAAACCACCAGAGACTGATGACTGGGGGTGAGGATGACTAACACGACTGCCCCAGTGCAGAACAGCACAGCACAGCACAGCACAGCACAGCTCACCAGGCGCAGTCCTTGGCCGGCTGTGGTTATATAATGCTAAATGTGTGCTCATCCATGAGTGCCTCACGGCTTTGCCATGCAGGCTCTTTTTCAGGACAGTGCAGAGAGCCGAGCCGACCCCCGAGTCTGTGGTAATCTGCAGAGTTTCCTCACTCTGAAGCTCCCAGAGACTGTAGGAAACCTCAGCTGAAGAAATGGGTATTGCATTGTGTTGTATAACCCTAGCCTTAACCATTTATAAATTAGCGATACTCCATAAAGGTTTCGTTAAAGGTAAACTATGCAAGTTTTTGAAGTGATTTGTCACATTCAGCTAAAATAAAGTGTTACCGTTTTATGATATGCCACCACAATTAATATCTGGTATCTGTTGAGCTTTAATATACTATTACAATTGCAATTTGAAATGTTGTGCTTGTAAAATATACTACTAATGGCAACACGGTCAAAATAGAATAAAGGGAAGTGAACTAATTTCATTAAGTGTCTTCAGGTAGAGAATGTGTTGAATAATAGCCTATGTCTTACCCCACGCCCTGTAAAAAGTGAGGATGATTTAACAGAATGAAAAGTGAACTGTCCTCGACCAGGCTTTCTCTATTTAACCTTGACTCTCTTTGAGCTGTATAATCCTTCAGTTGGCCTTATTCCGCAAGAGAAAAGCTGTCATGCTTGTCAAATGTGACAAAATCCACCGCTCATGCTTTTTGACTATTTGTGTCAGTCAGATCCGTGTCTTCTGGGAAATAGAGAACAGTGAGAAGGGACAATTCAGGCAGCTTTTTGTTCAGCACACACAAAACTGCTTGAATTGGTGAATGGCGGATTTTAGTGTAAAGTGTTCTTTTTTCATTGCTTTCAAAAGCTCTGATCCTCATATTTAACTCATTTGGCAAGTGGAACTGAGGGCTTGGACCAGTGGCTGTGGCTCTCTGCATCAATGTCATGTCGTGTTCCTATCAAAGCTTCAGCCTACTATCTTGGTCCTGAAAGTCATGCAGACTGCTGAGTGGTCCCTCAGGCTATAAGGGCAGTGGTCAGCTGAATACATCACCATGCAGAGAAGTACGAAACGCTAAGCACAGCTCTACTCACCGTAGCATTGGATTACTGCCCACTACGTGTTAAGGCAATGTCCACTAGAACTGTACAAGGAAAATAAAAGGTTTTGTTTCGTTTAATGTAACATGTACTGTAAGCTATTAGAGAGTGTGTTCTTTCCTGTGAGGGCTGATCGGGGATCAGCGATTGTGTCCAGTTTCTGCTAAACGGATGAGGCATCACTCCATCGCAGGCTGACCCGTAAGCCGGCGGCCATGTAGATGAAGAGCACAGTGAGCCGCATCAAGTGCCAACAGTGGCGTCCCGCGGTTACTAAGGGTGCTTTCACACCAACATCGTTTGGTGCGCACCAAACGGTCCATTCGTACCAAAACCTCTTAGTTTGGTTCGTTTTCGTTGGTGTGAAAGCATTAATCGCACTCGGGTGTGCACCAAAAAGAGGAGGTCTCGGTCCGCTTGACTCCGCACCAAAAGTAGACCTCTGGTGCGGTCCCTCTGGTGAGAACGCGAACTGGGGTCCAAACCATAGACTGTAGGTCAAAATAGTGAGTCAAAATTGGCGCCGATTTCTACCGGAAGATAAACATTGAGAAAAAAATCAATCAGACTAATTTTGGTTCGTTTTCTGGTGTGAAAGCGGACCTCACTGGAGTCTATATGCTACATAATAACAATTTCACTGCCTGAAGCGGACCAAATAATCGAATTAGTGGTGTGAAAGCGCCCTAAGGCAGAGGCAAAATAATAACATAGGGCATTTACTGCTCAACATGCCAGATCCCCGCACAATTTGATTTGATTCAGGACTCCTTTGTTTTCAATCAGAATGACACCTGTGAATACTTCAAGTTTATCCCATTCTAAAGGCATCTACAGGTGACACCACATCCCATTATATCCACTGGAGGGTCCCTTCCTCATACTTTCGGACCTGTATTACACTGTACAGCACTGCTGTTCCTTAGACATACTGTAATTTAGGGGCAGCATGATGGTTGTAGTGATGGCACCCTTTTCCATTTGCAGAGTGCACATACAGCACCTTACAGAGCACACTGCACTCACATCATCACCATTACAATGCACACCTTAAAGGGCACTGGGATGTTCCTCCCATTGTGAGGGCCAGTCAGTGAGACATTTTCACTAGGTGTCCTACTCAAGAGGGCACTTTAGCACCACCGGCCCTCCCTACCTACGGCCCACTCCCAGCCTTCTGATTCCACCAGTGAGTGAAAAAGCAACCTTCCTATTGCCAGCCTAAACTGTAACCCCTGAGACCACTGACCACTGAGGTCGTTATTTCCTCTTGACGTCGAGCACAGTCTATGGGCTGCACTCATAGACAAAACCATGTGGTTGTACTTGTTTGCTGAAAATATCATGCAACAAAACAGCATTACAGCTGAGATGACAGACGACAGCTGGATAGAGTGAGTGACCTTGCAAACCTACCAGCTGGCACGTGGAAAAAAAAAATCACCATTTTTGAAATCACATCAGTCGTTCTTGTGTTTGTTTTCATTCTCCCGAGTTCTCCCATACTGGAAGTGGCCACCAAACCCCCCCATAAGGAGCAATGGCCTAACGCCAGCTCTGATGCCATCCACTGCCCCTTTTACTGTCACTCCAAGACCAGCTTTAAGTGCTACTAAGGGGGCATGCCGCCTCTGTGTATTTCAACCGCGTCGAACAAGGTGTGTTCAGTTTTTAAAAAGGTTCACTTTCAAGTGGTGATTTAGAGGCCCACTCACCGAGAGGAGCTGGAATTAGCAGTGCCGCAGTGGCTGTGGCCCATCTGATAGCGGCGCACAAGGCTGGCGGTAGCCCAGAGACAAACACATTACTCACAGCGTGCGCTCAGCCGCAGCCTTGGTCATGTAGGGAGGCTGGTGCCAGAGGTAGGCCTCCACTGTGCAAGCGGTAGCACTATTATTCTCTGGATTTGTGTAATGGGGTGTCAGTAAGTCTCCAGCGGAAGGCAACTCTGATTTAGGTCTGGCTCTGGGTCGGCCTCGGTTTTGGCCCTCGGTCCGCCCCGGATCTGGCCCGGATCTACCCGTCTGGGATTAGGTCTAAGTCCAGAGCATCCTGCCACCTGGACTTTTGTTTGCCCATGATCACCTGGCAGAGAGATGTGTGTTTGTGTGTGAGAGCATGTGTTTTCAATGTTTTGGTTACAGCTTCAGCCTGGTTTCTGGCAACACTTAAAAGGTGTGGGACACACAGAATCCCTCTGCTAATGGAGTGATGTGACCAACAATGACTTCAAAAACAAAAAGAGACTATTTATAGTTATTTTATTGTTAATGTGCCTGTGGGTGATGGATTTCAACACACACACTCTCTCTGTCTCTTTCTGTCTCTCTTTCACATACACACACAAACACACACACATACATGCTCTCTCTTTCTCTCTCTCACACACACACACACACACACACACACACACACACACACAGTAGGTGTGTGGGGCCGGGGTATTGGAATTCAATGCCATCACAATGATTAAGTGGCTGTAGCGCTTGAATTCACTCGGCACCACTCACTCCGAAGACCCAATTACATCCTTGAGATAAACAGCACAGCAGAGATGACTCTAATAGGCCTCATGTTTGGCTCAAGTCTGGCTCAGACATGCACTATCTCTCACATTCACTTTTAGGGAGCTTTCTGAAGATTTTGGGGGAGATCAGAGGTACAGTGCATGCATGCACGTGTGTGTGTGTGTGTGTGTGTGTGTGTGCGCGTGCATGTGTGTGCGTGCATGTGTGTGTGCGTGCGTGCGTGCGTGCGTGTGTGTGTGCATGTGTGTGTTTGTGTGATCATCTTTGATGTTAATAACACTATGTGAAGTAGACCTTTTTGATGTTGGTTGACCACTAGGGTGTTCAGAATGCCTAATATGCCTCGAGTGAATTGTATTAGTGCACTTAAAAATGAGATTTGACAGGATGCTATTTGGGACATTAGCAAGACCACACATATTTAAATGTTACATGCTACTTGGCAGGAGTTTGTAGTCTTTTTAAAAGTTGAATTTATTCAGTGGATTTTGCCACAAAATGATAAAATGCTTCATCGATGTGACACTGTAGGAAAGATGTATTCTGAAGGGACGGTGTACAAGTGATGGATGAGCTTGTAAAAGGTACAGTGCCACATGGAAACACTGTCCTGTTTGTGAAGCCTTCACTGGAAGCAATAGCCAAGAAGCAGTTTCATGTTTGCAAAAACAGCTTCTTGCATCTTTTAAGCAAAGGCGTCAACGAACTTCCAAAGAAAGTCTCCCTTGCTGGCATTTGTAACTTGATGGAAAAAAGAACTAAAGGGTGTGTTTGGCGGGACTTGGTTGATTGGTAGCAGGTGCATTAATCAACCCAGCTGTACCTCATCTCTCTTGATTTGATAAGCTTCATGCTTCAGCCCTCCAGTCTTAGAGCGTCCCCCCCCCCCTTCTTCTTGTTGTTGTTCTCACATCTGTATTGTGCCTTGGGCTTTCCAACACTGCAACACTCTGCAGAGCTTTGTGCGCTGAAGAGATTTAAACAAAGAATTAGCCGATTTATATCCTGTATTTACTGGGTGGTTTTAGATATGGTCAGGAGAATTAGACAACGTTCATTTACTCAAGCTTTTTTGTCATGCTTGACAGTGATGCCTAGCTCTGCACAACCAAGACCAGGGCGGGTGCTGGTCCTGCTCATAGGTTAATCTGTTAGGGCGACTGGTGGATGGATGTGAAGACACAAGGTGTGCTTTGGCCCCTCTGCACACCTTATCAATCTTATGGTGGAAGCCTCCAGCTAGGTTGAAAGGTGTGGTCCTTCTTAATACATCACTTTGGAACAAAAGGACTTAATTTGCAGTGAGGTTCTCAAAGAATGTAAAGACTATTTGTGCACTGATTTGTATCTATAATTATACAGCTTGGTGGCTATAATTAAAGCAACACTAAAGCACTTTTCTTCTGTTACACGAATGCTATTTGTTAATCCAGCAAATAGCGATGTCCACAGACAAGGTAGAGTATGTTGCATGGTTTTAAAGTCAAATTTGTAGTTTCTTATGTCCCGTTCCATCGTAACCGCTACCCGATCTGGTAAACTTACAAGTACGGTTATAGCCGATAGAGGGCTGCGAAGCGAATGCAGAAGTGTTCACCCTGTTACGAGTTGATGAACCCCTGAAATTGATTTGGGAACATTATTTTAAGATATGAAAAACTCTTCAGTGTTGCTTTAAACTAACAAATACCATCAGAAGTAAGGGAGTCGGTGTCCAAATGAATGGTGTTTTTAATCATCAAAGATGAATCCAGGAAGAGTTTGCATTCAACTAGATTTTCAAAAATATCAAGGAAGTTGTGCGTCCCACTGTGAGTTATTGGAGGATATAGGCTGTGCTTGGCCTAAGAGAGATAGAGCATAACGTCGGTTTGATTTCTTTTGACAGAAATCACCCTTAGCAGTTAATGATCCACAGCTCTCTCTCTCCACTTTTGGGATGGACATGTGAGGTCAGACTCTCCATACTTATCACTGGACACAGCCTGGGCCAGCACTGCAAAGAATGTTGGCTAATGATATTGGCCGCGTTTCCCAGATTCATTAAGAAGCAAAGAACTTCTTAGGAGCGTTCTTAGAATGTTCTTAGAGCGCTCCTAAGAAGTTCTTAGCACTTAAGAGCTTCTTAACAAATCTGGGAAATGCGGCTAATGTTTTTACAATCGGAGAAAAAAATAAGTGTAAAAACTAGGGGTATTGTATGCTAATAATGATATCCAGAGACAGTACTTTCTGTCAATGGCACACTTGCACATCTGTGCTGTGAGGTAATTAACTTGTTTATGCAGACTGGAAGATGTGGTTTTGTGTGGTGTATTTCCCCCCATTCCTCCATTTAGCATGGTAATTATTGTAGCCTTTGATATGATACCCAGATAATTGCAGCAGCGTATCATCATGTTAATTTACCTAAAACAAATTAGAGATAAAGCAATGAGATTATTATGTAATTAGTTGTAATGGCCAAGGAAGCCTTTGGATCTGTGCTGTTTAACCAGCTGAAACTGCATCAGTGTGTTTACAAAAAGGATGGTCTTGCTCTCCAGAATATGCATCACAACTGTTAGACTCCAAACAGGATTTTTGTGCACTGTATGTATACAGTGTGTGTGTGTGTGTGTGTGTGTGTGTGTGTGTGTGTGTGTGTGTGTGTGTGTGTGTGTGTGTGTGTGTGTGTGTGTGTGTGTGTGTGTGTGTGTGTGCGTGAATGAAGTCAGTTAGATGGCAGTGTAATGTGAGCCAAATACTGAAGACCTATCCTATTTTTCATTCACAAAGTTGAAAATTGAATGATGATTTTGGTAAACCCGTTGAGATTGAGTGAAATTACATTGATAAAAAACTCCCCTACGTCTGAATAAATCCTGCTCCCAACTCTTGCTCTTCCACCTACCCATAGCTGGGTAAGTCATTCCAGTAACAGCCATACCATTAGAACTTATTATTAAATCATTACCATTAAAAGCTCATTACAGCTTGTTTTCTCCGTGCTGACATTTTGATTTGAGGAGTGTCTTTCATTAGGATATGTGACACTAATCTCCTAATTAGATGAGCTATTTCCACACAGCAGACATTCAAATGTAATATAAATTCTTATTTTCAGAACAAGCACTTGCAGAGATAGACTTCTACTGTATGTCACCATGAAACCTGTTTAGATATTGGACAGCCTTTAGCGTTTCCATTCCAGCGAGTGCAGTTTTTATGTCTCTGGCCCTGAGGAGACAAGGCAGGCGGTCTGACAGTTAGCTTAAGTGTTTTTTGTTATGATTTGCTCCCAAAGATCACAATCACCAGATCACATTACCAAGAGAAAAAGAAGAGATTCATGGGCGGGGTAAATAAATCAGAGCTATCGCCGCCACTTCTCTTTGCCCTCAGGCAGTGAGGGGAAGCATGAGCAATAGGTTGTCAGTGTTGACCAGAATGGAGACGTCACAGAGAACGCGTTCATTTCACCCCGCCACAACGTACATCCTTTATATTAAAAGAAATCCAATTTACGCACTATCGGTTTGACTACCTTTAGGAGCCCACTCCACCTCTATACAGCACATTCAGACTTATATATAAGTATATATGTGTGTATGGTTTTATACTGGACATATGTGTTTTTATTGTGAGGTTTCCAGTTCACATTGCCATTTTGATTCCTGTTGCCCCATTTATCAGAGTTTGATAAGGTCACCTCACCCTGTCACCCCTGCTAGCAAACTCCATTTACTTTCCTGTAGAAGCATTATCAGGGTGTGTGGAATGTCCTCTATAACTGACAGCGTAAACAGACAGGGTTGCAAAGTGTTCACTTCAGGTGTCGTGCATCTGTGTACGGCCATGTGGATATGGGTATCTTCCTTTACACAAGGTTATGGAAATAAGCAAGTTAAAGCCCTGCCTTTCTTAATTATCCGTGGTTTATTACCTCGGCTGCGACAAGAGAAACAGTTTTATCTCCAGACACCAGGCCTGTTGCGTCAAACAGCCCAGCTCTGGACAAAAAGACCATTTCAGCTTCCCCAGCCTCCACATTTCCTTTGGCCATAAAGGGAGTTTCATGGTCTGAGACCACTGCTGGCGATGTATGCAAAGCGTTTCCAAACTAATATCAGGTCAATTGTAAATTATTAATAAACATACAGTACGTCATCTCATCTGTGAAATTCATAAGTGCCATGTCATTCACTTAATCATGTTGGAAACAATTGACTTAAACCAGTATCCATTAGGTATTTTGCATTATGAACACATTCACTTCACAGACCATTCCTACAGTGATGCATTAGGAATACTTTATAAACATTTAAAAATGTGTGGTGACACTTGAAGGGGTCTACATAAGGGTGACATGTAACCGTCATAAGAATGACATGACACGTCATGCACATTATTGATGTTGATGAATGTTGTCAGAATGTGTCATTTGGTTTTTGGAATTATGTTTTTGATAGTTTAGATTCGGTTTTTGGATTTTGACATTCCAAAAACCGAATGACACATTCTGACAACAGTCATAAACATCAATAATGTGTTATTAATGTACATAACATGTGTCATGACATTGTTATGACGGTTACATGTCACCCTTATGTAGACCCCTTCAAATGAAGTGTTACCAAATGGGTTTCTAATACAGCCTATAAGGCCAGGTTAAGTTTCACCATCATGTTGTTATTTACATTATCAAATGAGATTTACATCCAGTTCTTTTCTGTCTGATCTAACATTACTGTAGGCCTACAGTACATGCACAAACTACAACATTTGGCATCGAGTCACTAATTGATCAATTCTGTAGCCTAATAGATTCACATTGGGCTGCTCTAGCTACAGTACAGCACAGTGTGACATTAGTCTGAGATGTAAAAGTTATAGTGTTTGTCACAATCACACTTCCTGTCAACTGATCCTAAGCATAGGGAATGCAACCACGAGGCCTTGTTTAGTTTCACTAATGGCCTCGTTGCAAAATGCAACAGTGCAATTTTGGTAGTTTCCACTGGGGGGCAAAGATGTACTGTCGACTCTCATCTCATTGTCTGACAATGACCTATTTTCAGAGACGACGTGCCGAAGCATTTGCCACGTCCTTTTGAAATGAAAATGCGAGCACATTTCCATACACCCTATATGGTATCTAAGTTCAGAGCACCGTCCCGTTGTATTGTGCACTGTGTTTGTGTGCCTGCACTGAAAAAAAAAGGAGGTAAATTTTGCCTCGCTAAGCCTAACAGACTCAACCGAAAGGAAACAATGCAGCGACTTTGTAGTTGACACACAGCATGCATGTGACTTGTAACCATGCATGAACACACTCTCATGCAAATGCCCTAGCTAGCGCTCCCAGCACCGACTAGGAGAGAGAGCAAGTGCACACAGAACCTGCCTTTTAAAAAAAAAGCCATTTATGGACACTTAAATGGATTTAAGAACCAGTGGCGCGGCCATAAATAATCTACTTCAAGTACCCACACTACAACTTCAAAGAGATACAGCATGCAGATTAACATTTTCTTTCACTAGGGGGAAATCTATTAATAGTTCTTGGTTGGAGCAGGCAGGCAAGGCAGGCAAGTGTATGTATAATGGTGAACGAGGCTATTTATTTCTTAAGGTCTGTTTATTCCCCCGAGGGATGGCGGGCAAATGTCCCGTTCGGAATTACAGGTCATTTGACTCACGGCTAATTGTTTATGTCCTCAGCAAAAAAAACAAGCTCAACCTGGAGCAAATGGGGGTTGAGGTGTGTGTGTGTGTGTGTGTGGGGGGGGGGGGGGTTGGTGGTGGGTTGGTGGCGGGGGGATGGGGGGGGGGGGGGGGGGGGTAATTGGAATGTATTCGAGTGACACAGCGAGAATGAGGATTACTAAACCCGCACTGGCGAACCACAGTCAAGGTGGCGAAGAGGCGAGGCGCTGGAAAGCAAGGCAACGTTGGCCCTAACTGGAACGGGCAAAGACCACCCAGAGGTTGTCGGGATTAGACAGTGGAAATTGAAGTCGCCCCGGGCGTATTAGAAATTGGCTGGGGGTTGGGAGTCGGGGTGGCACCGAGGTCACCCTGGGACAAGGCCCCAGCACAAGACGAGACACAGAGCCTTGACTGAGATTGCATAATTGAATTCTAATTCCCCCACCCCATCCTCCTCCACCCCCATCTGTCTAAAAAAAAAGAGCTCCGCAGAGGATCAGTGTCGATAGTTTTGCTAATGTATTGGGCGGTATTAGACAAGAAATTGACTTTATGCAATTTAAAAGGCCTGAGTAATGGCTGGCTTAATTTTCTGCCAGTGCGTTTAAATGGCCAATGTGTGTTGAAATGGCACATGGCAACCAGCTTACTAATAGCCCTCTGACTGTGGCAGTGCAGCTGAGACACCGGAGTGCTTGCCAAGGCCTCTGTCGTGTTTGCAAGAGAGAAAGACAGAGAGAGAGAGAGAGAGAGAGAGAGATTCCTGCAGGCTCCACCGCCAATGAGAAGCCATTAAGCTCTTTTCCCCCTTCAGCTCAGCACATAAAACACCTTGATATAAAAACAGGTAGCTATCACACGCGAGCATTGTTTCAAGTCACCATTTACCACCAATTCACCGTTTAAAGGTCACCGTTTAATAAAATGAATTTCTCAAGGCATAACTTCACTTGATTAAAATCAAAGTCATCGGTGCATTGAGAGACATCATCTGCATGCACGACATTGGATGTTGACTCTGTATAAAGAAACAAAATGGCCATGCATGACCAATGACGTGTTAGTTTATTGATTTGATTAGCAGATGGTGCGAACGCTGCATGTATAGAGAAGGAAACCTTTATATTCGCCCATTTAGCAGAAATTCCCATTCACATTTGCTCAGCACAGATACAGTAGGTTGTGTATTTTACTACGTGTGCTTTCTGCCGGAATTGAATTCATGACCTTGATGCTGTTAGGATCTTGCCCTACCAGCAAACACTTCATCGTTCATTAATCCTTTTAAAACTGTACTTTTTTGGAATCTGGTCTAAACGTCCCTGACACTGTGCTGAAAGAAAGAAAGAAAGAAAAAAAAACAACCTTCATCCTTCGTACTGGCATTTTTTTATTATTATTTGTATGAGAGCGTCATATTCCCCAACGAATGACATGTTTATTTAGTCACTCCAACAGATGTAAACAATACTCTCAGCCCCTGCTGTGCAGGTGTGATACGCCTCCGTGTACATGAGGGAACACGGCGAATGAAGACACACACAGTGTTTGTTTACTGATGAGTAACTGGTAAATAATCTCATCTACCAACATTGAGTTATTTGGGAGAGCTCAGTCACTGGAACATTTCAGGTTCCCATTCCCGGTTCTCAAATTCTTCCTCATATATCCAGTCACATACAATGTCATAGCTCGGTGAGCTCAATAACTATGCCATGGAAATAGAACATGTTGACTCTGCTTTGGAGTTGTTGGCTTCAGTGTGAGTTTATACACCTGTAAGTGAGCCACTAGATTTTTTATAACCATACGGATAAAATCACATGTTTGATGTGTGATATGTGATCTGTGACTATAACATTACAAACATATTTTCTATATTTCTGATATCAAGCTGATATTTGTAATAGGGAAGTAAGTTGAGGCATTTTACTTTTTTGGAAGTGAAACAGTATGGCAAATGTTCTAAATGTTGCCATCTGGTTCTGAATATTGGCACCTAGCTTGCCATCTGTGTCACTGTCTATCATGTAAAAATATCGACAGAGAAGGCTGGTGATGTCTTGGTTGGGTCAAGGTTTTAATAAGGCATCACTTTGCACATATTCAATTGCCTCTCCGATGGCTTTTGCCAGATGTTCCAACCAAGACTCTTGGTTTCCCATAATTAGCCAATCATGTGAAAATATAAGCCAATTCAAGCTAAATGGGAAAAATGCCTTTTCTATTTTCATATAACGGGTCTTACAGGTAGCTTTATGTGATACAAAGCCTCTGTGTAACATCTTAATTGTCCTGTAAAGTGTGTGCCTGTAGTTCAGTTCATTTGGTTATTGCTTTAATTTCCTGGCCTCTGAGACCTGTACTATAAGATGCTTTCAACAATGGCGTTTTTAAATGAACAAATGCAATGTTAAGTGTTATGACTCCATAATCCAACATAGGTTACTTTCCTCATGGGATGCTCTCTGCAGAAGTGATATGATAATACACTTCTGATGATAACTACAACAGATGTCTCTTCTTGAAATGAAAGAAGGGGGAAAAAGGTGTGTGTGTGTGTGTGTGTGTGTGTGTGTGTGTGTGTGTGTGTGTGTGTGTGTGTGTGTGTGTGTGTGCCCTACTGTTGATTTTGCTCAGCTGTTTATTGGTTTTGGATGCTTCCTTTTTCTATGTACGGCTTGTCAGTCAAAAGCAATTTGTGTTACAATATTATGTTAATTTGGCTGATGCTTTTATCCAAAGTGACTTACACACGTCAATTATCACAGGGTCAGTCTCCCGGGGGAACAACTTAGGGTTAAGAGCCTTGTTCAAGGACACAGGCAGCCAGAAATGGAACCCACAGATACTCTGTGAACTCCTGTGTACTACTAGGCTGCCTCACGTTGGGAGTTCTCGAAAGCTTCCTCCGAGATGTCTCTCCTCAGCTGTCTTCTCCAGATGGAGACAATGGCAACCGTTAATGTCACTCTGAGCGAAAAGGTGCGGCACATCTCGGCGCAGGGAGAGAACAAATGGTATAAAACATTCCAAACGCTGGCAAATGGGGGGACTGACGGGCGCCGTCATGGGTTCATGTCATGCTTTCAGAGCTTACAGTCCTTCAAATGACTGGGAGCCAGACGAGCAGCGTTCGCCTGAGAAATCACGGAAACATGACAGGCGGCTCATAATCCCCAGGGAGATCAAAAAGGTAGGGTTCTGGAATGGGGCGCCCGGCGTAATGAAAGGGAGCAGGTGACGCGAGACACCTACACGCTCTCACCTAGGCCTGATTAATATTCACCAGCCCTGGCACCCGCGATTCAGATGTCAATCACCCCCCGTAGGGCAATTAGAACGTTGCCAGTGGCAGATCCAGCTGCAAGCTAATCTAACGAGAAATGACGAGCTAGCATAGAGAGGAGTGAGAGTGTGTGAGTTCCTGAGTGTGAGTGAGTGAGTGTGGGTGTGTGTGTGAGCACTTCTCTGTGTGTGGGTAAGTGTGTGTGTGTGTGTGTTGGAGGGGGGGGGGGTTGTCAGAAGCAGTGGTAAATTTAGCGAGTGGGGAGAAACAATACATACATGCTTTCTCTTCCTTCCCCTTGTGGAGTTGGAGGGCCATCCAAGCACATCAGCGCCCCAGAGACGGTGCAGAGACGGCGCGGAGACAGAGACGGAGACAAGCCGCGCCGCGCCGCATAGCACTCTGTCTTGGGCTAATTGGGAGAACTCCTGCCAGACATTTGACTGTGCTTACAGTTTGCTGTTTGTTTTCACACTCCCTCAAAAAGAGAAGAAGAACTTCATTGTCGGAGTGCAAACATTTTCTGTGGTGCAGCCACATCCCTTAGCAGTATGAAGATGGATTTGATGAGCAGGATGTGACCTATTTTTGGCTTTTATACCGGAAAGGTTTTCCAAAAACTTTCTCTTGCATTTTTCATGCGGTAAATGTAAGTTTATTCTGTCTAAAGATTAATAATGTATGTTTAGGATCAGAACAAAATGAAAATGGACTGGACAGAAATTACTGGAGGACCAAAAACTCTTTGAGGTAAAAAGAGCATAATTTGTATCATAAACTATCCTTACCTCAACTTTACAGGTTATGTTTTCAATGCTGTTTGTTTCTTCTCGGCTTGTCACCCCCCCCCCCCCCCCCCCCCCCCCCATCTAAACTGACTTTCATGGTATTTTGTTAAGGGATGTGGGCTGGGCCAGAGAAGAACTCATATGTTTTGAGGTGGATCAGAATGGGAAGCACCAAACTTTTTTATTATTATTATTATTTATTTCACATTTTGAGATCATAAATTGAGCATTTGGTGGTGGAGGAGGTCTGTGTTCTTCAAGTGTCCATCTAAGTATTCTTTTACATGAGACGTTATGATTTCAAAGGGCAAAGCCAGGCAAATACTATATTTCCCCTTCATATTTCTGTTCTTGAAAGAAGAATATATGTTATGGCCGACAGCCAAGATATCTCAGAAAGAGCAAATCTTTTGGGAGGGGCAGTTGGGGCACTGAGCTGACAGTCAGCGTGAGACATGTAAAATCCTCATGAATTATGTGCCTGCTGTCTTTGAATGTAAATCTAGAGCGCACGCTCAAAGCACAACTGACCTCGGGAGTCTCCAGGCAGTCCACTGTACTTTCTGACCCTGGAGAGGCCTACATGCTTAAGCACCAGCACCAAGGGCATAAAACAGGGCCAGATCCATAAAGCACAGTGGTAGTGATGGTGGACTTGTGCCATGTAAAATCTGCAGCGCGGACATTTAAGATCACTCATAAAGTCACCCTAGTGAAGCTAAAGTGGGTTTAGGTTCACTTTCAGTTTATGACTCGCTCTTCTGATTGCAGAGTGTCTGAGGTAGGGAGGCCTCTTCATCTCGTGGAGTGAGACTGGAAGGCGAGGAGCACTGCCAAATCATGTTTTCATGTCCCAGTTGCGGCTTATTATTTCACGATTGCCTCTCGCAACTGTGAATTTATATCTCGTAATGTTGAGCGATGTTGCAACTGTGAGTTTAGATTGTGCAATTGTAGGGTGTTGGTTATCCTTTCCTAAACACTAACGTTGAAAACAAAAGAGAAAACAGAAAATGTGCTTTAAAGCATGTCTAAATGGAGTGCCTAGACCCGGAGAGGATCTTAGACATAACATTTGTCAGACATTGACTTTCCTCGAACGCGAGACGTGAGTTAAATCAAACTAACTCTGTGGATTAGAAGTCTTAGGGGTGGAATCCCCCCCTGCTCCACTGCCAGCGCCCCTCATTGAATTTTAGTATATTTAGACACAGTGGCGGCGTCGTGCAGAAAAGGCCGTCTCAGCTGTCAGCTTCCTCCCTTTCTGCAGTCAACCAATTAAGCCGCTGAAAAATGCTAGTGGTTTCCTCCAGTGCCGGAGCGAGCGCGAGAGAGACAGCGGCAGCCGCTGCGGTGGCGGCGGCACTTCAGCCTGGCGTGAGGCGAGCGGGAGAGAGAGAAACAGCGTTTGTGACATAATCGCCGCGGAGCATGACTTATCGCGCACGGGCCCCGCTCGTGTTCCTGATGAGGCCCGCTTGCTCGCTGCCGCCGCCACCGCCGCCGCGCACATGTGCCAAGGAACCTGAAAGAGGCTTTAGAGCCCAGACACACACACACACACACACACACACACACGTCGTACGCAGCAGCCACAGCGCTTAGCCGCTATGTGTTGTTTCAGCAGTGTGGGGTTTCCCCCCACCATTTGGCACCAAAAGGCATCAAAATAGGGGAAAAAAGGACCATTGTGGAGGGTTGATGTTTGACTGTAGGGGCACTGTGGAACAAGGGCTCTGAAGGGACATAGACAGTCCAAAGAAATGAACATGTCCTTGTCAGATTGAACTCAGGAAAAGGCATCTGTTGCATGCTTAAAAATAACGAACTAACTAACTAAATAAATAAACAAATAAACAAATACATGAATAAACTAATTTAAGTACATTATGAAACATGTGAGAGCAGATAATAATGATCTGGCTCTTGTTTTTGAAAAAGGTCATATTTGGTTGAGGAAATGGCCATGTTGGACACCTAGTGTAGCAACATCTAATCTGATGCACGACAAATTAAACACATGTACTGATTTAAACACAGTATGAAGACATACGGATAATCACTATCACATTATTATGCAATCATTATCTCTCAAATTTGACTAACTTCCAGCCCTTCTTATGTCACTGAATAAAGAACAAAGTCAGTGTCATAAAGAACAAAAATTACCGCTTCGGCCGTGGTCGAGTTTAATTGACATGCAGAGTGCAACCCCACCCCACAGTGTAAAAAGGAAGACGGCAAATACACTGTGTATGACCAGTCCAGATACAGCATCTGGCGTAATTGCCCAAGAAAGGTGGTTCATGTAGCATCCATTGTGAGGCTGAAGTCTCATTATGTAAATGACGCTCCTTTGTTTCCTGTAGAACAGGCCATCGTGTAAGAGCCAGTGTCTTGTGTGAAGAATGTAAGACAACTTGTTGCACTGAATCATTGTCATGCACGTGATAAGCAACTGTAAAGAGGCAGTCATTAGACAAAAAAAGAAAGCACGATTATGCACACTTGTTGTACAGTATATAAATGTATGGAAAACAGTATATAAATGTATGGCAATTAATGTCACATTTAATGTTTTTGTATGTATCTTCCCTTTCATACTGAGATAAGAAGTATTGTTTGAAAAGTACCTGAAATAAGTGAAATGTACAGGTATATTTACATGCATGTATGTATATATAGCACTTGTAAGACTGCACTGTGTAAACATACGCCCTCATTCGTTTTTTCTATTCTCGTGCTAAAGACTATGTGGCCATGAGGATGGAGATGCATCCAGCAGCAATTAAACTCCACTGTAAGCGAACATCCTTTCACATCCAAGCTTCTCACTTAACTTTGACCTTCATATTTTATTTTGAGTGCCTAGCTGCAGAACAAAACCAAAAGTTTGGTGAAACTGCAAATCACCTCACTCACCTCTTCCATTGCTTGACTTGCCAGAGGGCTCCCCTTGACTTGAGCTTCGCTCATGCCACTTAAGGCAGTAACACCGACACCTCGCCATAAATAAACGCTCTGAATGAGATTTTAGTCTCTCAGAAATATATTTGTCTTATGGATAACAGCAACTCATATTTGTTGCACAAGTACGTCTGTTCAGTTGCCTACATCAGAGATTTTATTTTTGCTAACTACCAGCAATCAAGGTCCACATGATTGAGCATACCATATAGACAAAAAGTATTGGGATGCTTTCTTACACCCATAAGAACTTCAATAGCATCCCATTCTAAATAGATAGCCATTCATTTGGAGTCGGTTCTGCCTTTGCAGCTATAACAGCTTCCACTTATTGGGTAAGGATTTCCAGAATCTGGAGGATCTGTGAGAATGCATTTATGAGCCTAGGCATTGATATTGAACGAGACAGACAACCTAGCTCACAATAGCTCATCCCAAACAGTCCTTGAGCCTGAGAGATTGGTCAGTACCATGTGTATGGGAGTAAGTCTCACAGTGATTTTTGGAAAGCTATACTATCCTAGAGTTCTAAAACAAATGATAGCTTTGCATTGGTAGTAGTTTTGTGTGCTTTGTCACCCTCTTTATGTCAGTTATATATGCATGGAATGAATTATGAGACACTGGGCCCATTGGCACTGACATGAAAAAGGACCCTAGATGCCTCAAATTGTTGGTGACTCATCTACAGTAAGCTGGGAGTTCAGGGCATACCATGCCACATCACATTTGGAAAAGTAAACCCTTAAATAATGACTTTTGGTGAGTTTTCTGGAAGAAATGGACTTACAAATTTACAGATATAACATAACCATCAATAGGTGTTACTGTTTTTAACTGAAGTGCCCCAGATATCAAGTGAAGAACATAACCCATGGTAAATTATTGAGGGGCCCTATTCAGACATACAGTATCACATAACATAACATAACTTGATATTTGACTGAGGAGCTCCATTCAGATATCAGGGGTCAAAAACATTTGCGACTTCACACAGAGCCTTGGGTCCCTGAGCCTGGGCCGCGCAGTAATTCATCCCTGAGTGTGTGTGTGTGTGTGTGTGTGTGTGTGTGTGTGTGTGTCTGTGTCTGTGTGTCTGTCTGTGTGTCCGTTTTGAAGTGTAAGGATGAGTCTGTTTGTGTTTGGTGCATGTTTCAGTCTGTATTGTACTTATCTGAAAACTATATCTGAGGGTCGCCTCCTGTACGTCAGGAGTGGATGTTGAGAGGATATTGACAGCTCAAAAGGGTGGAGAACACATACAGTATCTGCTTCACTCTGTCACACTCACAGAGCAATTAATATTTCCATTCTTAATTGCTCATTCATGTTATTGTTAGGATGTGGATTAAAAAGAGAAAGTTAATATTTACTCTCTCCCTATGCTTTCTGTATTTTCTGTATTTATTTCTCTTTTATCTAGCCATTCACCATTTCACATATTGTAATATTTGTATTATGTTATAAATATATTTTCTATTAGATCTAATGCAGCCTGCTTAAGAAGACATTAACACAGTTGTTTAAGATGTTGCAAGGGTAAATAATACTAATAGTAATACTAATTATAATGCTTTGAGAAGCTTTGGTAACAGAGTTAAGCCTCTCTCAGATGCACTTGGTCCTGCCATTGAGGGACCTGGTTGGATTAACATGTCCATGTTATTTTAGATCAACTGAAGTATTCCGGAAGCCTCTGTTTGGTGGGTTGACCATGGATGACCATGGTTTGGTGGGTTTCTTTATATAAGACCTCTGGCAGTCGGAACTGGGTATATCTAGGGCCAGGTCTCTAGTTGTGTTCTCATTTCTGCCACAGGTTCCCTTCCATTTCCCCATCGCCACTGTGTTGGTGTGATCATCAAAACTGAATTGAATGGGTTGCAGTCCTTGCGAGTGATGGTTGCAGCCTCCTCTCTGTGTCGCTAGGCATCTCTCTTCATAGCATCCCCCTCTGCCCTCTGCAAGAGAGAGAGATTGGCTTGGAGACTCCCTGCCAGTGTAAAGACTGTTGCACCACTGGAGGAACTTGATTAAGGACCTCGACCATCAGGATGTCCAGAGAGCTGATTGGATGTGGATCCTGTGAGCGAATGTAAGCTTCCAGGCAGCTACTGTGACCTGTGAACCGATCCTCCTCTACTGTAGTCAACAGCTGCGCAAGATGCCACACACATGTAATGGGGGAAATGTGTGTGGTTAGCGAGCATACTGCTCTCCACGGCCTTGCTGGTGACTCTCTCTGCCTCTGGGCCTCTCGCTTCATAGCCTTGCACTCTGACCTCTGTAAGGGACAGACAGGCGTGGAGCTTTCCTGCAGTGGACGAACCATGGTGCCTTGATACTGTAGGAACTTCCAGAAGGTCCTTCTATTGTACACCAGCATGGTAGGAGAGCTGAGCAGATCTGGATGCTGTGAGTAGCTGCTAGCTTTGGGTTGGCCACCGTGAACTAACGGGGGCCGCCAGATCAGCCCTAGGTGTGGTCAACTGCTGGTCAACTGTTGCTTACGTTGTTTACGTTAAGCCAATGCTTTTTTTGTGTTGCAAGTTTTCTGAAGCTGCATGTATAAATATGTAAATGAGCCATTATCTACTAAGGATCACATTGAAACCTATTAATCTCAAGTGGTACCGATTGACCAAAACTAGGGGGTCTGACTTCTGATGGTGTTGGCTATTGGCCGGTGACGTGACGATAACAAAACTTAAGCGCAGTAGAAACAAAGTGCAGCCTCGCCAGACTAATGTTCAATCTTAAAAGATTGATCTTAGTATGGTGAAAACCAGACGAGGGAAGATGCTAAAATAACATTGTTTCACAGATTGGGCTTGAGTAGGTGAATGGAAATCTTAAGGCTTCAAGACATTTTGGACAATTCTTTGCTTAGGCTACAAGTTATTGGGACAATTTGAGGAAGCCCTTTCCTGTTCCATTGGGACTGTACCTTAAGGCCACCACACACTACAAGAGAAGTGTGCAAAACAAGATCCACAGACCTCACTGAGTGAGATTAGTGTGGGTGAACCTGACTGGCCCACACAGAACAGACTTCTCTATTACCCTTAAACACCTTTGGGATGAACTACAATAGAGATTGCAAGCCCGGTGCACTTGTCCAACATCAGTGCCTGACCTCGCAAATACTATTCTGAATGAATGGGCACTCTTAAATCTTGTAGAAACTTAGAATGGGATGCCATGCCAGCGCAGTTCCTGTGGGTGTAATGGCAAGCTCCCAATACATTTGTCTGAAGTGTAACATTATTGCAAATGGACTCTGCGGTCAGAAACAGTGAGAAAGCCCCGGCAGTGGCGCAACTGGCTGGGGCACCTGCACCGTACACTGGCGACCCGGGTTCGATTCCCGCCCCGTGGTCCTTTCCAGATCCCACCCCGACTCTCTCCCACTCGCTTCCTGTCATTCTCTCTACTGTCCTGTCCAAATAAAGGCATAAAAAGCCCAAAAAATAATCTTTAAAAAAAAAAAAAAAAAAGAAACAGTGAGAAAAACACTGTGCCTTAGAACAGTAAGAGATGTCTGTTGTTTTCACAGTTCACAGAAAACAATTATCTGGAAAGGACATGCATTAACTCCTGAGGCCTATCAAACAAATTATAAAACAGCCCTGAATACCTTAAAAAAAGAGAGAAAGTTTACTATGATTAAAAAAAAAAAATCCAATTTACTAATCACATTTGCTAATAATGACATATGATGATTTAAAGTGTTGCAGTGAAAATTAAACACTTTCTGAGGGCCTCCGGGAATAATGTATGAAACACACCCTCTGTGAACAGCTAAAGGCGGATGCAAAAATACTATTGAAAGTGGGAGTGATTACTGTCCAGCGCAGTCCATTTCGAGCCGAGAGAGAAATGACGGCAAACGCTGCAGAGATGGATAATCAATATTGCATTTATGCCTACTGTGGAAACAACATTACTCATATGGAAACAGGACAGTGCTTGCCATCTGTACATTTTTCACATAAATATTAAAGGGAAAGATGCAAGCGCAAAGTTAGTACTTTTTTAATGAATGTACAAATATGAGTATTGATTTATTTTAGATTTGAGTACACAGCATCTCGGTTAAAACAGTAAAACAAAAGCTAAGTTCAAATCTAGCTCTCCAAAGCTGATCTGTTGAATGTATGTAATATCCAAAATATACTGTAAATGCTTCAGGAGGTCATCTAAAGCAGAAATGCCCTCTAAACTCTATCTTATGTTTGGGTTGACTGTTGGACATGTCACCTCTGATTAGGCTATTTGGCTTATAACTAACTTTACTACTACAACTACAACTTTGACAAGTCATACATATGGGCAGTGACACTGGATCATGAGGCGCTAAACGTATATAGGCCTACAGCTGATGTTGGTCCCAAATAATGTAAATGCACATTCTCTTTTACAAATAGTTTAGTCATCCTTGATTATAAACATCTTAGCCACCATGCATTACCATTCATGGAGAATCAAATATTCTGTATGTTGGTCTAGTTTTTCATTTATTTCAAGGCAAAATGTCAAAGTCAGACTGCTGAGTTGCTGTTATCTTATACGCTTCTCACCATCGCACAGTCTTCAATTCAGGTCAGAGGAGTCCATCTGATAGCAGGTTCAGTGGGTCTCTGCTCATTGTGTGAGTATAGAGAGTGAGCTTCCCTGGCCGGCCAGGGTCAGAGGAGACGGATCCCACATAAAGAACCTGTTCCTGGGCCTCATCAGTTGCTGTCTAGGACGGTCTAGGACACTTGCTCTCTCCAGGACAATGGTTCTCCATCCTCTGTCTCCTTCCCCTGCCTCCAGCCCTGCTCTCTCTCTCTCTCTCTCTCTCTCTCTCACTGTCTGTCTCTCTCTCTTTCTCTCTCTCTCTCAGTCTCTCTCTCTGTCTCTGTCTCGGTGTGTTTTTATACACCTGATTTAGTGGATCAGCACCATAGTAATGACCCTGATTTTAATGAAGTGTGCTTAGGGCTGAGATAGATAGGAGATATGCAGAACAGGGATTACAGGAGAGGAAATGACTATTTATGATAAAGGATGTCCTCCAGAGAGAAAGGAATATATATATATATATATATATATGTATATATATATATATATATATATATATATATACTGTATATACTGTATATATATATATATATATGTACAGGAAAATAATCTTTTTAAATGTAAGGCCATTTCAAATAATTCCTCAACATAGGCAATCATAGCCCAATAATTTGAAATTATGAGGAGTCGACACTGATGGATTAAGTAATTTGAAGATTTTTTCATTAACATTTCACTCTTGGGGAGAATATGCAGTGCTAGTTTTTGCAGTATATAATTGAGGAATTATATATCAATTTAACAGTGTGTGAACAGCTTTTCCGTCTATGGATTTTCTGCTGTGACTCCGTAAGGGAGAGAGCCAGCCCATGGTGTCTCTGCATTACCTTCAAAAGACATGTGTCGCTTCGACTAGCAGGAGAAATCCCTGTGTTCTAAGCCATGACTAATTTGACTCCAAAGCCTGCAAACACTCTAGAGTAATCCCACCAATCTGCCTAGGCAGTCCACAACATTTGATGAAAGTCAATGAAGATCAAAGGAATCAGTCAAGAGCTTTCCAATTTCTCAAGCCTAATAGAACCGAGTCGTTCTTCAAAGGAATATTGCATCATCAGGATCACATTTCCTTTCAACATTTCAATCTCTTGTGTCAGATATGTCATTCGTGGTACCAAGGCCATGTTTTTTTTTTTGTATATTTGCCTCACCAAAATAAAGTAAACAATTTGTATGTCCATCTACTGGTCAGTGTTGACAGTCATACTTTAAATGGCTATTAATGATTTGATTTCATAATTTATTTATGCGTGGCCCAGGGGTATAATCTATCAAGATCTCTGCTGAGCTTCACAGGTCAAGTATCAGCACATTTTGTGGAGGTTTTTTTTACTCAAGGTATAATCGTTATGCTCAGTGTCATTGTGAAGAGGTAGCCCCTCCTTTTCACAGTCATTATCATTTGTTTCTGTATTTGTTTCTCTTTCTCTCTCTCTCTCTTTCTCTCTCTCTCACACAATCTCTCTCTCTCTCTCTCTCTCTCTCTCTCTCGCACACACACACACACACACACACACACACACACACAGAGAGAGAGAGAGAGAGAGAGAGAGAGAGAGAGAGGGAGAGAGAGAGAGAGAGACTAGTGCTGCATGGGCCAAGGTAGAAGTCATTTCATTTTGGAACAGGTTCGGATCAAAGGGTGGAACCAGGATTTTTTTTTTTTCACTTTTGCGAGATAGAATGTATTTTCCTATTCTTTTTTTCATTATTTCAGGGGACCATTGGCTTTGACGGAGGTCTGCACTCTATATGTGCCCTAGTACTTGTAGTGTGGTATTGTTTCATGGGTCCTTTGCTGCAATTAACTCTACATAATACAGTAGTTCACAAACATACTGTATATGCAGATGGTGAAATGCAGTGAATGTATGCAGATTTGGGATTAGCAATCCAAGGAGGAAGGAATCATTCTTTTGTGGATTTTTACTTTGTGCTGGTCTCCCAGAGGGCCTTGCATCAACATTGATATAGCCTACAGAACACAAAAGAGTAGTATCATTTTATTTGAAGCGAACCTATTCAGAGATTTTTTACATGTGGAATACTTAAAGGTTGGGTACGGAATTAGCAAAACGGACGGCAGAGTTTGAACATATACAACCTCAAGTCCCGCCCTCCATGCACGAGCGACAATTCAAATGCGCAGCGCGAGAGCGAGCCAGGCTAAATGAAATGCCATCCTGGCGTCTACAGCACTATGAGCTCTAGTCTCCATACAATCACTCACATCAACTTCCCCAATTACATTAGGCTATTCACCTCCAAAGGGTTGTAGTACATATGGTTCAGTAGCCATAGGTGTGTATATTTGAACAGAATCTGGTTTGTTCTTACCAGGGCGATTATCTCCTGAAATATCCGAGTTTAGTGCTGCCCCGTTGGTTCGCCTATTCCACCGTAGCTCCAAGCTGTTAAGTTGCGATTTCATGTTTACAGCACTCTTCGTGTCATGGTAAAATGTAATTTTTGCTACATAGCTTATTTATTGCGTGGGTGATTGAGTTTCCGTAGGTATCCGCTGCCTTAGTTAGTTTGTATAGAAATGAAGTGACACAACAAGAGGGGAACATGGACGTGCAGCAGGAGGCAGTTGGTTTCGTTTCAGCACTGACTCGCGGTCACCAGCTTTCGAAAGGGTCGCGCGCGGTGGGGAGGGGGAGTAGGAAGAGGAGTAAGACGTTAGATTGACGATCGAGCTGTGAAATGATGGTATGGGGTGAGGAATTCTATTGGCTGGAGTTTTTCGAGCCCTGCCCGTTCCGCAGATGATTGACGTGTTTAATTTCCATTTCAGTGCTTCCAACTTAGTGGCTATAAGTGGGTTAGGAATAGGATTTCAAGTGATTTTGCAAAAATGGCCAAAAAAGCTCATTCCATACCCTACCTTTAAGGAGCTCATATCAGTTTGCACCCATGGAATATGTATTCTGTATTGTGGAAGTGCTGCAAATGGGGAAACCTGAAGAGCTTTTCATTTTATGCTACTACGTTTGCACATAGTTTACCAACCTCATTTAGCATACTATGCCATTTGTCTATTGTCTTATGAAAAGTGTATGTGATTTTGCAAATGGTGTCATAAACTGTTCATAAACACGTACAGTATATGAAAGTGTTATAAAGTCCTTGGGTACTGTAGGTACCTTTAAATAAATTCAAGCATTATGCTAACATTAATCATCATTCCATCAACTGGTCTGTTCTGTCCACACTCTCCAAATTAAATTAGTACTTTCCACACAGTTGACATTCATAATGAATGCATTGGTTTGCTCAATCTCTCCGTCAATTTAGAGAATTTGTCAGCTCCCCAAACAATTCTATCAGTGTCCCATCCATCGCCTATGCAGATGAAATGAGACGTGTGCGATTGTTGATGCATCTGATGAAACTCATCACTGTGGAGAAAGACAGAATTTATGACCCCACAAATCTGGCCGCAGCATTACATGTGTGGTGCTTAGATGGATAGGATCTAGTTTGAGAGACAATTCCTCAATTAAATGAAATGTGTGTGACTGCACGCCAAACCCATCTGGCCTATTTGGCCTCAGTGCAAATGCATCCTGTGGTTAGGTAGGTTATGTGATATTAGTGGATGGCAGGGCTGGTTTTAAGTCTTTGTGGGTGTAGAGTAAAGCAGTCATGGTTTATTTTTACACATTATGTCGATTTTTGTTGATTGACAAGTGTTTTTATATATATATATATAGAAACGCATTGTGGCTGTATGACTTTATGATGTGCATGGTGACATGATGCATACATACAGTACTGTATAAGACATTTACATATGGTCATATACCATCAGAAAGTCACAAAAGATATGTTTTTCTTCATTAAATACGCTCATATGAATTTCATGAACTCAATGAATATATTTCACTAAAAAAGGACTAAATGAGTTCAAAACACCAGTCATAGTCTTTCCAATGCTGTAACCATAATTATATTACGTATGTACAGGGACAGTGCGTTTAAAATCTGATGAGATTATTTGAAGGTTGTGCTGTCCTTAGCATTATACCTGTCACTTAATCCAGCTCAATGCAAATCACACTCTGTAAGCTCATGTAAGGATGTAAATGGACCTGTCTCTGGAAACCACCGGCATGTTCCTGAATAACTATCGGGAGATTCTCTGCATCCGCTCTCAAGTGTTTTGGTGTAGTTCCACATGCAGCATCAAATGTGGGATCTGGCAGCAGGCGGAGGTGGTGGGAGTTCGCCTGAAGAAAAGCTTGCGTCTGATTCCCTCCTTCTGCGAGACGTCCTGGCCAGTTTTGATGACAAACAGGGATATTTCTGGTGTTGGAGTTCTTAAGGGTGCAGCTGGCGCAGTAAAAACTCGGGTGACAGTGAAGGATTGGAGCACCACGAGTCCTTCTATACATGACATTTGTCACCATCCCTGGTTGAATCACCTCAGGGCTAGGGCACATATTAATCTCTGAGTGACTGAGGGACACTGGGAGTGACAGCAGAGGCTAGTATTTATGAACAACAGGAAGGAATCTCGCTCTGCTGTGATTGTGGCTGCTTAGGCCACGCTAGGTCACCAAGCGTTGCCATTATTTACAGGCAATGGAGGAGAAGGATTTTTTTGGGGAGCTAAAGTATATTTTAGACATCGCGCGCACGCACTCACACACGCGCACGCACACGCACACACACACACACACACACACGCATACACACACACACACACACATACACACACACACACACACACACACACACACACACACACAAATCTTGCATGTTTGGCCACACCCTATAAAGAAATAGTCTATGTAGATTTCCAAGCGACTAATACTATAAGTGGGTTTGTTTCAACTGATCATTTCTTGATTCAGACAATTCTCTTTTCAGACTTGAGTTTATGTCTGCTATTTTCATGGAGCCTTGTACATACTGTAGGTTGTACCAGTGACCTTCTTCAGATTGCAGGGGAGATACAAACCACGTTTCTTTGAAAGTGTCTAAATTAATGGAATGTAACAGCTGGGTCTTGTTGACTGTGGAGGAAGTTAAAAGATCTATCTCGGCTGTGTACTTTTGTTTATCTAACTGTTTAGTTGAATCAAGTTGTGATGGACAAACAAATCTAAATAGTACCTTTATCTAAAAGGGAAAAGAAGCTTCTGGAATAAGTTTTGATATAAGGTTTTGTGCAGCAGTTTTGAGATATTTTTTTTCAACACTTGTATTTGAAGGGCCTTACATATCACATTTCACATCACACATCATACAAATGTGGCTTCTGATTAAACAGAAAACCCGAACAAGAAAGCACCTTTAAATGTTAATTTCCATTACAACACAGAGAGGTAAAATACCTCAATCCTTGTGTATGCTGGAGTATAGTTTTACACTAGTATGATGCTGCAATGGTAGATTGCTGAGTCAAACAATTACATTCACCCTATTTTCATACCCTCTGTTAAACTGTAAAATAAATAATCCTATTTCAAAACTTATTCCAAACACTCTTATGATGGCCTTTAGAGCATTTTTTTTTCTTATTTCTTATGGATGGTGGAAAGGCATTTTAGCATTATTTTTTTTCATATAGGCTTATCAGTTAACGCACAGCAGGTGGCAGCATGTCCAGCTCCGGCTGACAAACAGGTTTATGGCCATTCGCATTATAGTGAGGGAGACCAAACAACTGAGAGAAACAGAAAGAGAGAGGGATGGAGGGAGAGAGAAAGAGAAGGAGGGAGAGAGGGAGGGAGAGAGAAAGAGAGAGAAAGAGAAAGAACGGGAGGAAAGAACAACCAAGCGGCAGGAGTACTGACCTGTCAGACATGTGATGAATGGAGAGGATGGGCAATGTTCCCACTAGATTTCATTTTACAACTCTGTTGTTCACACACCATTTGTCCTCTGTGTCTTTTGTTCGTAATTAACGGGGGTGGGGGGGTGGGGATGGGGGGGTTGCCATTTTGCCTAAGTGCTGAAGCTTATCCGAGTCTTCTGTCCAACAACCTAGAAACTCTGAGCAGTGGGGGCTATAATGGGATGTCTTAAGTAAAGCTGAGTCGATATGATTGCTATTGCCTCCTGAGGAGAAGTTAAGCCATTTTCTGAAGCTTTTCAACCTTTTTTTTTCTTTAAAGTGTGACTGTTATTCAACTGCAAATGTAACTTTTCTTAAGTGTGCCTTCGAAATGAAGTGACTCAATCTATAATATTGATTTAGATGTTTTGTGACATCTATCTCGCAATATATGAAAAGAAACTAAACTTCCGCGTTTGGATCTAGACCCAGATAATCGTGTAGGAGGACCAAGACATTGTTACTCTAAAGCCTGCCTGAAAAGTTGAAACAAATTGAAAGACACACACACACACACACACACACACACACACACACACACACACACACACACAGGCAGGCAGACTGACAAACAGATTGGCCAATGTGATTGCAATACCTGCTGCCCCCTATCGGGAGTAGACAGACTAGTCACCCTGTATGTGGTGTAGTTACATACAGTACATACACACGTACAGGGTACTACTCTGACTCACTACACAGCATAGTAATGTGATAACATGAAGATAGGCAGGTAGATAAGTAAGTAATATGAATATCTGTTTAGTTCATTTCCACAAATGATTTCCAACAAAAAAAATGAAAATATGTGAATCACTCTGATTCAAATAAATTGGACTAATGGCCAATTAGAACATGTTTTGTAAGAGCATGAAGACAACATAAATAATTGAAATTATTATAATTTGCCATGATGTAACTAAGACAAGGAGATGCCAAGAGTTACTGCAAGCCTTTCTCCTCTGGTACTGTCCATGGTACTGAAGCTGTATGCTTATATTCATTCAGTACAGTTTTAGCCCAAGTAACTCTCAGCAAAAGAAAGATGTAGATTTTATCGACCTGCCCACTCTTAGGGAGCTGCACACATGACCTTGACGTTGTTAGCCTTGCTCCCTTTGCTCTGACATTTGACCAAAAGCAATATTTAAATCAACATTACCAGGACACACATGGAAAAACAACAACATTAAAACAAACCAACAAAAAAAACCCTGACAAGTGTGTGGGATGGTGCGGAGTAATTTCACCCTGGGGTCAAATGCGCCCTGAAACTTGTTTCCCTTGGCCGGAGTTAGCACTATCAGACAAATGGCGTAGTGCAGATGCTAATGGGATCAACTGTGTACCCGGAATGATACCAAACTTCTACAGTAGTACAAATAGAGTCTGTATTTATACAATGAGACATTGCAAAGTTTTTAAGTACACCAGGAGTGTATTCAAAGAACACTTGCCTGATAGCTTCTACTCTCTGCTGCATCCACTGCCACTGCGTGGAGATTACTCCGAACCATCCCGTTAAGGTATGCATGGAGCGCACTGTCATGTCATGACAAACTGGCACGGATAAGACATCGGACAAGAAAGCCAAAGCAAATGCCTGAATGAAATGGCATAATCTTGGCTGAGTTTGGGACAGATGTTTGAGAGGAGAGCATGTTTTATTTAGATGGAAGTGCAGGTGGATGCGGTGGCACTGTATTGTCTGTGTCAGGCCTCTGATAACGGGGGAAATAGGACAGCTCTGTTCTCTGAAGATTTATACTGTTGAGCCTTTTCCCGCAGGACTGAATTTTATAAATCGTGGCAGTGATGATAAACTAATTATCAGCACCTCTACCTGTACATTTTGAAATAAACTATTCTCATTTTTTTTTCTTGCAGTGTGTCGTCTATTTAAGGAAGTAAGGCCACACAAGCATACTGGGTACGAAAGACACAATAGTGATCTGGTCTTTGTACAGACCAAGAGACATCCCTTAGGAGTCTGGAGAGGGCTTCATCTAAAATAATGAGTCTTGACAGAGCCAAGGCAGCCTTGGGAGACATTCCATTCCCCAAAAGTGTAAATATATTGCTGTTGCTATTGTTGTTGCTCTTGTTGTTGTTGTTGTTGATACAATTCCATTCAGCTTTGTTGATGTACCGTATGAAGACATGTTTGGCTGAAAGGTTGTTAACACAATGACATACACAGGGGTACAAATTGTCTGTGAGTGCAAAGCTGTGCTCTAACTGCAGAACAGGACTACATGCAACTCTACAGAGCTAAGTTGTCAACATGTGACGATTCTCATAAAAAATATATGCATTTCAAAAGTATGCACTCATGTACTTAATGTACACCATAATATAATAATGAATATGAACCTCTAACATTAGAGCGCAGTATCTTCTGTTTGTGTTTACTCCGCACACAGTATCCGACCCAACCATTCTCCTCAGCTGGCTCGAGCAGGTGCATTTTAGATAGATTAAATTTCGAGATCCATGTGACATGTTGCCCTTATCAGAAACTGAATTCACTATCTTGCCACTCTAGGTCAGTGGTTCATGTGGACTCTGTAAAATGAAAGACCTCGATCTATTGACAAAAAGGATTAAATGCCTTTCCAGATTTTTTTTCCCGACTTTCAAACGAGTTACCATTTCAGCTAAAAACAAAGAAATCAGCAATTATTTTGGTAACTGTTTTTCACTAGCGCGCCACCACATAAATGCATGAATGGTAACTGTTTTCCACTAACATGCCACAATATAGATACATACTGTACATGTCTTGAAACATTAGGCTATGATATATGATATGATTACCGGTCTGTGCATATGTTTAAGTGAAATAAAGGGAGAGAGAGAGAGAGAGACAGAGGGAGAGAGAGAGAGAAGGCGAGATAGAGGGAGAGAGAGCAA